>NW_026736604.1:0-64801 GCF_949786415.1 Peromyscus eremicus | reverse complement strand
AGCTACTGTTCTGGTCAGTTTCCTAAGCAGAGTTGAACTAGATATGCCCCGTGTGTGTAGGAAGCACAGTTCTTTTGTTCTGAGCAAGCTCACTGTTCTGGCCCTATAGGAAACACAGGAGAGTAGAAGAGTGCTGTTTTCTCAAAAGCAGAGTGTGTTTCTTGCAAGGCGAGCTAGCGTTTGTTTCCCAGTCCTAAACGGAGTAGAATCCCATGCAGATTCTGGTCCTACGAGCAAGAGTTGTTTTCTGCTAAGAAGAGTCACTATTGCGCTCCCATTGCCATACACAGTGCAAATAGCACTCGCGTCTGTTCCCAGCAAGTACAGTGTATTGGACTGAAGAGAAGCTACTGTTCTGGTCAGTTTCCTAAGCAGAGTTGAACTAGATATGCCCCGTGTGTGTAGGAAGCACAGTTCTTTTGTTCTGAGCAAGCTCACTGTTCTGGCCCTATAGGAAACACAGGAGAGTAGATGAGTGCTGTTTTCTCAAAAGCAGAGTGTGTTTCTTGCAAGGCGAGCTAGCGTTTGTTTCCCAGTCCTAAACGGAGTTGAATCCCATGCAGTTTCTGGTCCTACGAGCAAGAGTTGTTTTCTGCTAAGAAGAGTCACTCTTGCGCTCCCATTGCCATACACAGTGCAAATAGCACTCGCGTCTGTTCCCAGCAAGTACAGTGTATTGGACTGAAGAGAAGCTACTGTTCTGGTCAGTTTCCTAAGCAGAGTTGAACTAGATATGCCCCGTGTGTGTAGGAAGCACAGTTCTTTTGTTCTGAGCAAGCTCACTGTTCTGGCCCTATAGGAAACACAGGAGAGTAGAAGAGTGCTGTTTTCTCAAAAGCAGAGTGTGTTTCTTGCAAGGCGAGCTAGCGTTTGTTTCCCAGTCCTAAACGGAGTTGAATCCCATGCAGTTTGTGGTCCTACGAGCAAGAGTTGTTTTCTGCTAAGAAGAGTCACTATTGCGCTCCCATTGCCATACACAGTGCAAATAGCACTCGCGTCTGTTCCCAGCAAGTACAGTGTATTGGACTGAAGAGAAGCTACTGTTCTGGTCAGTTTCCTAAGCAGAGTTGAACTAGATATGCCCCGTGTGTGTAGGAAGCACAGTTTTTTTGTTCTGAGCAAGCTCACTGTTCTGGCCCTATAGGAAACACAGGAGAGTAGAAGAGTGCTGTTTTCTCAAAAGCAGAGTGTGTTTCTTGCAAGGCGAGCTAGCGTTTGTTTCCCAGTCCTAAACGGAGTTGAATCCCATGCAGTTTGTGCTCCTACGTGCAAGAGTTGTTTTCTGCTAAGAAGAGTCACTATTGCGCTCCCATTGCCATACACAGTGCAAATAGCACTCGCATCTGTTCCCAGCAAGTACAGTGTATTGGTCTGAAGAGAAGTTACTGTTCTGGTCAGTTTCCTAAGCAGAGTTGAACTAGATATGCCCCGTGTGTGTAGGAAGCACAGTTCTTTTGTTCTGAGCAAGCTCACTGTTCTGGCCCTATAGGAAACACAGGAGAGTAGAAGAGTGCTGTTTTCTCAAAAGCAGAGTGTGTTTCTTGCAAGGCGAGCTAGCGTTTGTTTCCCAGTCCTAAACGGAGTTGAATCCCATGCAGTTTGTGGTCCTACGAGCAAGAGTTGTTTTCTGCTAAGAAGAGTCACTATTGCGCTCCCATTGCCATACACAGTGCAAATAGCACTCGCGTCTGTTCCCAGCAAGTACAGTGTATTGGACTGAAGAGAAGCTACTGTTCTGGTCAGTTTCCTAAGCAGAGTTGAACTAGATATGCCCCGTGTGTGTAGGAAGCACAGTTCTTTTGTTCTGAGCAAGCTCACTGTTCTGGCCCTATAGGAAACACAGGAGAGTAGAAGAGTGCTGTTTTCTCAAAAGCAGAGTGTGTTTCTTGCAAGGCGAGCTAGCGTTTGTTTCGAAGTCCTAAACGGAGTAGAATCCCATGCAGTTTCTGGTCCTACGAGCAAGAGTTGTTTTCTGCTAGGTAGAGTCACTATTGCGCTCCCATTGCCATACACAGTGCAAATAGCACTCGCGTCTGTTCCCAGCAAGTACAGTGTATTGGACTGAAGAGAAGCTACTGTTCTTGTCAGTTTCCTAAGCAGAGTTGAACTAGATATGCCCCGTGTGTGTAGGAAGCACAGTTCTTTTGTTCTGAGCAAGCTCACTGTTCTGGCCCTATAGGAAACACAGGAGAGTAGAAGAGTGCTGTTTTCTCAAAAGCAGAGTGTGTTTCTTGCAAGGCGAGCTAGCGTTTGTTTCCCAGTCCTAAACGGAGTTGAATCCCATGCAGTTTCTGGTCCTACGAGCAAGAGTTGTTTTCTGCTAAGAAGAGTCACTATTGCGCTCCCATTGCCATACACAGTGCAAATAGCACTCGCGTCTGTTCCCAGCAAGTACAGTGTATTGGACTGAACAGAAGCTACTGTTCTGGTCAGTTTCCTAAGCAGAGTTGAACTAGATATGCCCCGTGTGTGTAGGAAGCACAGTTCTTTTGTTCTGAGCAAGCTCACTGTTCTGGCCCTATAGGAAACACAGGAGAGTAGAAGAGTGCTGTTTTCTCAAAAGCAGAGTGTGTTTCTTGAAAGGCGAGCTAGCGTTTGTTTCCCAGTCCTAAACGGAGTTGAATCCCATGCAGTTTGTGGTCCTACGAGCAAGAGTTGTTTTCTGCTAAGAAGAGTCACTCTTGCGCTCCCATTGCCATACACAGTGCAAATAGCACTCGCGTCTGTTCCCAGCAAGTACAGTGTATTGGACTGAAGAGAAGCTACTGTTCTGGTCAGTTTCCTAAGCAGAGTTGAACTAGATATGCCCCGTGTGTGTAGGAAGCACAGTTCTTTTGTTCTGAGCAAGCTCACTGTTCTGGCCCTATAGGAAACACAGGAGAGTAGAAGAGTGCTGTTTTCTCAAAAGCAGAGTGTGTTTTTGCAAGGCGAGCTAGCATTTGTTTCCCAGTCCTAAACGGAGTTGAATCCCATGCAGTTTCTGGTCCTACGAGCAAGAGTTGTTTTCTGCTAAGAAGAGTCACTATTGCGCTCCCATTGCCATACACAGTGCAAATAGCACTCGCGTCTGTTCCCAGCAAGTACAGTGTATTGGACTGAAGAGAAGCTACTGTTCTGGTCAGTTTCCTAAGCAGAGTTGAACTAGATATGCCCCGTGTGTGTAGGAAGCACAGTTCTTTTGTTCTGAGCAAGCTCACTGTTCTGGCCCTATAGGAAACACAGGAGAGTAGAAGAGTGCTGTTTTCTCAAAAGCAGAGTGTGTTTCTTGCAAGGCGAGCTAGCGTTTGTTTCCCAGTCCTAAACGGAGTTGAATCCCATGCAGTTTCTGGTCCTACGAGCAAGAGTTGTTTTCTGCTAAGAAGAGTCACTATTGCGCTCCCATTGCCATACACAGTGCAAATAGCACTCGCGTCTGTTCCCAGCAAGTACAGTGTATTGGACTGAAGAGAAGCTACTGTTCTGGTCAGTTTCCTAAGCAGAGTTGAACTAGATATGCCCCGTGTGTGTAGGAAGCACAGTTCTTTTGTTCTGAGCAAGCTCACTGTTCTGGCCCTATAGGAAACACAGGAGAGTAGAAGAGTGCTGTTTTCTCAAAAGCAGAGTGTGTTTCTTGCAAGGCGAGCTAGCGTTTGTTTCCCAGTCCTAAACGGAGTAGAATCCCATGTAGTTTCTGGTCCTACGAGCAAGAGTTGTTTTCTGCTAAGAAGAGTCACTATTGCGCTCCCATTGCCATACACAGTGCAAATAGCACTCGCGTCTGTTCCCAGCAAGTACAGTGTATTGGACTGAAGAGAAGCTACTGTTCTGGTCAGTTTCCTAAGCAGAGTTGAACTAGATATGCCCCGTGTGTGTAGGAAGCACAGTTCTTTTGTTCTGAGCAAGCTCACTGTTCTGGCCCTATAGGAAACACAGGAGAGTAGAAGAGTGCTGTTTTCTCAAAAGCAGAGTGTGTTTCTTGCAAGGCGAGCTAGCGTTTGTTTCCCAGTCCTAAACGGAGTTGAATCCCATGCAGTTTCTGGTCCTACGAGCAAGAGTTGTTTTCTGCTAAGAAGAGTCACTATTGCGCTCCCATTGCCATACACAGTGCAAATAGCACTCGCGTCTGTTCCCAGCAAGTACAGTGTACTGGACTGAAGAGAAGCTACTGTTCTGGTCAGTTTCCTAAGCAGAGTTGAACTAGATATGCCCCGTGTGTGTAGGAAGCACAGTTCTTTTGTTCTGAGCAAGCTCACTGTTCTGGCCCTATAGGAAACACAGGAGAGTAGAAGAGTGCTGTTTTCTCAAAAGCAGAGTGTGTTTCTTGCAAGGCGAGCTAGCGATTGTTTCCCAGTCCTAAACGGAGTTGAATCCCATGCAGTTTGTGGTCCTACGAGCAAGAGTTGTTTTCTGCTAAGAAGAGTCACTATTGCGCTCCCATTGCCATACACAGTGCAAATAGCACTCGCGTCTGTTCCCAGCAAGTACAGTGTATTGGACTGAAGAGAAGCTACTGTTCTGGTCAGTTTCCTAAGCAGAGTTGAACTAGATATGCCCCGTGTGTGTAGGAAGCACAGTTCTTTTGTTCTGAGCAAGCTCACTGTTCTGGCCCTATAGGAAACACAGGAGAGTAGAAGAGTGCTGTTTTCTCAAAAGCAGAGTGTGTTTCTTGCAAGGCGAGCTAGCGTTTGTTTCCCAGTCCTAAACGGAGTTGAATCCCATGCAGTTTGTGGTCCTACGAGCAAGAGTTGTTTTCTGCTAAGAAGAGTCACTATTGCGCTCCCATTGCCATACACAGTGCAAATAGCACTCGCGTCTGTTCCCAGCAAGTACAGTGTATTGGACTGAAGAGAAGCTACTGTTCTTGTCAGTTTCCTAAGAAGAGTTGAACTAGATATGCCCCGTGTATGTAGGAAGCACAGTTCTTTTGTTCTGAGCAAGCTCACTGTTCTGGCCCTATAGGAAACACAGGAGAGTAGAAGAGTGCTGTTTTCTCAAAAGCAGAGTGTGTTTCTTGCAAGGCGAGCTAGCGTTTGTTTCCCAGTCCTAAACGGAGTTGAATCCCATGCAGTTTCAGGTCCTACGAGCAAGAGTTGTTTTCTGCTTAGAAGGGTCACTATTGCGCTCCCATTGCCATACACAGTGCAAATAGCACTCGTGTCTGTTCCCAGCAAGTACAGTGTATTGGACTGAAGAGAAGCTACTGTTCTGGTCAGTTTCCTAAGCAGAGTTGAACTAGATATGCCCCGTGTGTGTAGGAAGCACAGTTCTTTTGTTCTGAGCAAGCTCACTGTTCTGGCCCTATAGGAAACACAGGAGAGTAGAAGAGTGCTGTTTTCTCAAAAGCAGAGTGTGTTTCTTGCAAGGCGAGCTAGCGTTTGTTTCCCAGTCCTAAACGGAGTTGAATCCCATGCAGTTTCTGGTCCTACGAGCAAGAGTTGTTTTCTGATAAGAAGAGTCACTATTGCGCTCCCATTGCCATACACAGTGCAAATAGCACTCGCGTCTGTTCCCAGCAAGTACAGTGTATTGGACTGAAGAGAAGCTACTGTTCTGGTCAGTTTCCTAAGCAGAGTTGAACTAGATATGCCCCGTGTGTGTAGGAAGCACAGTTCTTTTGTTCTGAGCAAGCTCACTGTTCTGGCCCTATAGGAAACACAGGAGAGTAGAAGAGTGCTGTTTTCTCAAAAGCAGAGTGTGTTTCTTGCAAGGCGAGCTAGCGTTTGTTTCCCAGTCCTAAACGGAGTAGAATCCCATGCAGATTCTGGTCCTACGAGCAAGAGTTGTTTTCTGCTAAGAAGAGTCACTATTGCGCTCCCATTGCCATACACAGTGCAAATAGCACTCGCGTCTGTTCCCAGCAAGTACAGTGTATTGGACTGAAGAGAAGCTACTGTTCTTGTCAGTTTCCTAAGCAGAGTTGAACTAGATATGCCCCGTGTGTGTAGGAAGCACAGTTCTTTTGTTCTGAGCAAGCTCACTGTTCTGGCCCTATAGGAAACACAGGAGAGTAGAAGAGTGCTGTTTTCTCAAAAGCAGAGTGTGTTTCTTGCAAGGCGAGCTAGCGTTTGTTTCCCAGTCCTAAACGGAGTTGAATCCCATGCAGTTTGTGGTCCTACGAGCAAGAGTTGTTTTCTGCTAAGAAGAGTCACTATTGCGCTCCCATTGCCATACACAGTGCAAATAGCACTCGTGTCTGTTCCCAGCAAGTACAGTGTATTGGACTGAAGAGAAGCTACTGTTCTGGTCAGTTTCCTAAGCAGAGTTGAACTAGATATGCCCCGTGTGTGTAGGAAGCACAGTTCTTTTGTTCTGAGCAAGCTCACTGTTCTGGCCCTATAGGAAACACAGGAGAGTAGAAGAGTGCTGTTTTCTCAAAAGCAGAGTGTGTTTCTTGCAAGGCGAGCTAGCGTTTGTTTCCCAGTCCTAAACGGAGTTGAATCCCATGCAGTTTCTGGTCCTACGAGCAAGAGTTGTTTTCTGCTAAGAAGAGTCACTATTGCGCTCCCATTGCCATACACAGTGCAAATAGCACTCATGTCTGTTCCCAGCAAGTACAGTGTATTGGACTGAAGAGAAGCTATTGTTCTGGTCAGTTTCCTAAGCAGAGTTGAACTAGATATGCCCCGTGTGTGTAGGAAGCACAGTTCTTTTGTTCTGAGCAAGCTCACTGTTCTGGCCCTATAGGAAACACAGGAGAGTAGAAGAGTGCTGTTTTCTCAAAAGCAGAGTGTGTTTCTTGCAAGGCGAGCTAGCGTTTGTTTCCCAGTCCTAAACGGAGTTGAATCCCATGCAGTTTGTGGTCCTACGAGCAAGAGTTGTTTTCAGCTAAGAAGAGTCACTCTTGCGCTCCCATTGCCATACACAGTGCAAATAGCACTCGCGTCTGTTCCCAGCAAGTACAGTGTATTGGACTGAAGAGAAGCTACTGTTCTGGTCAGTTTCCTAAGCAGAGTTGAACTAGATATGCCCCGTGTGTGTAGGAAGCACAGTTCTTTTGTTCTGAGCAAGCTCACTGTTCTGGCCCTATAGGAAACACAGGAGAGTAGAAGAGTGCTGTTTTCTCAAAAGCAGAGTGTGTTTCTTGCAAGGCGAGCTAGCGTTTGTTTCCCAGTCCTAAACGGAGTAGAATCCCATGCAGATTCTGGTCCTACCAGCAAGAGTTGTTTTCTGCTAAGAAGAGTCACTATTGCGCTCCCATTGCCATACACAGTGCAAATAGCACTCGCGTCTGTTCCCAGCAAGTACAGTGTATTGGACTGAAGAGAAGCTACTGTTCTGGTCAGTTTCCTAAGCAGAGTTGAACTAGATATGCCCCGTGTGTGTAGGAAGCACAGTTCTTTTGTTCTGAGCAAGCTCACTGTTCTGGCCCTATAGGAAACACAGGAGAGTAGAAGAGTGCTGTTTTCTCAAAAGCAGAGTGTGTTTCTTGCAAGGCGAGCTAGCGTTTGTTTCCCAGTCCTAAACGGAGTTGAATCCCATGCAGTTTGTGGTCCTACGAGCAAGAGTTGTTTTCTGCTAAGAAGAGTCACTATTGCGCTCCCATTGCCATACACAGTGCAAATAGCACTCGCGTCTGTTCCCAGCAAGTACAGTGTATTGGACTGAAGAGAAGCTACTGTTCTGGTCAGTTTCCTAAGCAGAGTTGAACTAGATATGCCCCGTGTGTGTAGGAAGCACAGTTCTTTTGTTCTGAGCAAGCTCACTGTTCTGGCCCTATAGGAAACACAGGAGAGTAGAAGAGTGCTGTTTTCTCAAAAGCAGAGTGTGTTTCTTGCAAGGCGAGCTAGCGTTTGTTTCCCAGTCCTAAACGGAGTAGAATCCCATGCAGTTTCTGGTCCTACGAGCAAGAGTTGTTTTCTGCTAAGAAGAGTCACTATTGCGCTCCCATTGCCATACACAGTGCAAATAGCACTCGCGTCTGTTCCCAGCAAGTACAGTGTATTGGACTGAAGAGAAGCTACTGTTCTGGTCAGTTTCCTAAGCAGAGTTGAACTAGATATGCCCCGTGTGTGTAGGAAGCACAGTTCTTTTGTTCTGAGCAAGCTCACTGTTCTGGCCCTATAGGAAACACAGGAGAGTAGAAGAGTGCTGTTTTCTCAAAAGCAGAGTGTGTTTTTGCAAGGCGAGCTAGCATTTGTTTCCCAGTCCTAAACGGAGTTGAATCCCATGCAGTTTCTGGTCCTACGAGCAAGAGTTGTTTTCTGCTAAGAAGAGTCACTATTGCGCTCCCATTGCCATACACAGTGCAAATAGCACTCGCGTCTGTTCCCAGCAAGTACAGTGTATTGGACTGAAGAGAAGCTACTGTTCTGGTCAGTTTCCTAAGCAGAGTTGAACTAGATATGCCCCGTGTGTGTAGGAAGCACAGTTCTTTTGTTCTGAGCAAGCTCACTGTTCTGGCCCTATAGGAAACACAGGAGAGTAGAAGAGTGCTGTTTTCTCAAAAGCAGAGTGTGTTTCTTGCAAGGCGAGCTAGCGTTTGTTTCCCAGTCCTAAACGGAGTTGAATCCCATGCAGTTTGTGGTCCTACGAGCAAGAGTTGTTTTCTGCTAAGAAGAGTCACTATTGCGCTCCCATTGCCATACACAGTGCAAATAGCACTCGCGTCTGTTCCCAGCAAGTACAGTGTATTGGACTGAAGAGAAGCTACTGTTCTTGTCAGTTTCCTAAGCAGAGTTGAACTAGATATGCCCCGTGTGTGTAGGAAGCACAGTTCTTTTGTTCTGAGCAAGCTCACTGTTCTGGCCCTATAGGAAACACAGGAGAGTAGAAGAGTGCTGTTTTCTCAAAAGCAGAGTGTGTTTCTTGCAAGGCGAGCTAGCGTTTGTTTCCCAGTCCTAAACGGAGTAGAATCCCATGCAGTTTCTGGTCCTACGAGCAAGAGTTGTTTTCTGCTAAGAAGAGTCACTATTGCGCTCCCATTGCCATACACAGTGCAAATAGCACTCGCGTCTGTTCCCAGCAAGTACAGTGTATTGGACTGAAGAGAAGCTACTGTTCTGGTCAGTTTCCTAAGCAGAGTTGAACTAGATATGCCCCGTGTGTGTAGGAAGCACAGTTCTTTTGTTCTGAGCAAGCTCACTGTTCTGGCCCTATAGGAAACACAGGAGAGTAGAAGAGTGCTGTTTTCTCAAAAGCAGAGTGTGTTTTTGCAAGGCGAGCTAGCATTTGTTTCCCAGTCCTAAACGGAGTTGAATCCCATGCAGTTTCTGGTCCTACGAGCAAGAGTTGTTTTCTGCTAAGAAGAGTCACTATTGCGCTCCCATTGCCATACACAGTGCAAATAGCACTCGCGTCTGTTCCCAGCAAGTACAGTGTATTGGACTGAAGAGAAGCTACTGTTCTGGTCAGTTTCCTAAGCAGAGTTGAACTAGATATGCCCCGTGTGTGTAGGAAGCACAGTTCTTTTGTTCTGAGCAAGCTCACTGTTCTGGCCCTATAGGAAACACAGGAGAGTAGAAGAGTGCTGTTTTCTCAAAAGCAGAGTGTGTTTCTTGCAAGGCGAGCTAGCGTTTGTTTCCCAGTCCTAAACGGAGTTGAATCCCATGCAGTTTGTGGTCCTACGAGCAAGAGTTGTTTTCTGCTAAGAAGAGTCACTATTGCGCTCCCATTGCCATACACAGTGCAAATAGCACTCGCGTCTGTTCCCAGCAAGTACAGTGTATTGGACTGAAGAGAAGCTACTGTTCTGGTCAGTTTCCTAAGCAGAGTTGAACTAGATATGCCCCGTGTGTGTAGGAAGCACAGTTCTTTTGTTCTGAGCAAGCTCACTGTTCTGGCCCTATAGGAAACACAGGAGAGTAGAAGAGTGCTGTTTTCTCAAAAGCAGAGTGTGTTTCTTGCAAGGCGAGCTAGCGTTTGTTTCCCAGTCCTAAACGGAGTAGAATCCCATGCAGTTTCTGGTCCTACGAGCAAGAGTTGTTTTCTGCTAAGAAGAGTCACTATTGCGCTCCCATTGCCATACACAGTGCAAATAGCACTCGCGTCTGTTCCCAGCAAGTACAGTGTATTGGACTGAAGAGAAGCTACTGTTCTGGTCAGTTTCCTAAGCAGAGTTGAACTAGATATGGCCCGTGTGTGTAGGAAGCACAGTTCTTTTGTTCTGAGCAAGCTCACTGTTCTGGCCCTATAGGAAACACAGGAGAGTAGAAGAGTGCTGTTTTCTCAAAAGCAGAGTGTGTTTCTTGCAAGGCGAGCTAGCGTTTGTTTCCCAGTCCTAAACGGAGTTGAATCCCATGCAGTTTGTGGTCCTACGAGCAAGAGTTGTTTTCTGCTAAGAAGAGTCACTATTGTGCTCCCATTGTAATACACAGTGCAAATAGCACTCGCGTCTGTTCCCAGCAAGTACAGTGTATTGGACTGAAGAGAAGCTACTGTTCTGGTCAGTTTCCTAAGCAGAGTTGAACTAGATATGCCCCGTGTGTGTAGGAAGCACAGTTCTTTTGTTCTGAGCAAGCTCACTGTTCTGGCCCTATAGGAAACACAGGAGAGTAGAAGAGTGCTGTTTTCTCAAAAGCAGAGTGTGTTTCTTGCAAGGCGAGCTAGCGTTTGTTTCCCAGTCCTAAACGGAGTTGAATCCCATGCAGTTTCTGGTCCTACGAGCAAGAGTTGTTTTCTGCTAAGAAGAGTCACTATTGCGCTCCCATTGCCATACACAGTGCAAATAGCACTCGCGTCTGTTCCCAGCAAGTACAGTGTATTGGACTGAAGAGAAGCTACTGTTCTTGTCAGTTTCCTAAGCAGAGTTGAACTAGATATGCCCCGTGTATGTAGGAAGCACAGTTCTTTTGTTCTGAGCAAGCTCACTGTTCTGGCCCTATAGGAAACACAGGAGAGTAGAAGAGTGCTGTTTTCTCAAAAGCAGAGTGTGTTTCTTGCAAGGCGAGCTAGCGTTTGTTTCCCAGTCCTAAACGGAGTTGAATCCCATGCAGTTTGTGGTCCTATGAGCAAGAGTTGTTTTCTGCTAAGAAGAGTCACTATTGCGCTCCCATTGCCATACACAGTGCAAATAGCACTCGCGTCTGTTCCCAGCAAGTACAGTGTATTGGACTGAAGAGAAGCTACTGTTCTGGTCAGTTTCCTAAGCAGAGTTGAACTAGATATGCCCCGTGTGTGTAGGAAGCACAGTTCTTTTGTTCTGAGCAAGCTCACTGTTCTGGCCCTATAGGAAACACAGGAGAGTAGAAGAGTGCTGTTTTCTCAAAAGCAGAGTGTGTTTCTTGCAAGGCGAGCTAGCGTTTGTTTCCCAGTCCTAAACGGAGTTGAATCCCATGCAGTTTGTGGTCCTACGAGCAAGAGTTGTTTTCTGCTAAGAAGAGTCACTATTGCGCTCCCATTGCCATACACAGTGCAAATAGCACTCGCGTCTGTTCCCAGCAAGTACAGTGTATTGGACTGAAGAGAAGCTACTGTTCTGGTCAGTTTCCTAAGCAGAGTTGAACTAGATATGCCCCGTGTGTGTAGGAAGCACAGTTCTTTTGTTCTGAGCAAGCTCACTGTTCTGGCCCTATAGGAAACACAGGAGAGTAGAAGAGTGCTGTTTTCTCAAAAGCAGAGTGTGTTTCTTGCAAGGCGAGCTAGCGTTTGTTTCCCAGTCCTAAACGGAGTAGAATCCCATGCAGTTTCTGGTCCTACGAGCAAGAGTTGTTTTCTGCTAAGAAGAGTCACTATTGCGCTCCCATTGCCATACACAGTGCAAATAGCACTCGCGTCTGTTCCCAGCAAGTACAGTGTATTGGACTGAAGAGAAGCTACTGTTCTGGTCAGTTTCCTAAGCAGAGTTGAACTAGATATGCCCCGTGTGTGTAGGAAGCACAGTTCTTTTGTTCTGAGCAAGCTCACTGTTCTGGCCCTATAGGAAACACAGGAGAGTAGAAGAGTGCTGTTTTCTCAAAAGCAGAGTGTGTTTCTTGCAAGGCGAGCTAGCGTTTGTTTCCCAGTCCTAAACGGAGTTGAATCCCATGCAGTTTCTGGTCCTACGAGCAAGAGTTGTTTTCTGCTTAGAAGAGTCACTATTGCGCTCCCATTGCCATACACAGTGCAAATAGCACTCGCGTCTGTTCCCAGCAAGTACAGTGTATTGGACTGAAGAGAAGCTACTGTTCTGGTCAGTTTCCTAAGCAGAGTTGAACTAGATATGCCCCGTGTGTGTAGGAAGCACAGTTCTTTTGTTCTGAGCAAGCTCACTGTTCTGGCCCTATAGGAAACACAGGAGAGTAGAAGAGTGCTGTTTTCTCAAAAGCAGAGTGTGTTTCTTGCAAGGCGAGCTAGCGTTTGTTTCCCAGTCCTAAACGGAGTTGAATCCCATGCAGTTTGTGGTCCTACGAGCAAGAGTTGTTTTCTGCTAAGAAGAGTCACTATTGCGCTCCCATTGCCATACACAGTGCAAATAGCACTCGTGTCTGTTCCCAGCAAGTACAGTGTATTGGACTGAAGAGAAGCTACTGTTTTGGTCAGTTTCCTAAGCAGAGTTGAACTAGATATGCCCCGTGTGTGTAGGAAGCACAGTTCTTTTGTTCTGAGCAAGCTCACTGTTCTGGCCCTATAGGAAACACAGGAGAGTAGAAGAGTGCTGTTTTCTCAAAAGCAGAGTGTGTTTCTTGCAAGGCGAGCTAGCGTTTGTTTCCCAGTCCTAAACGGAGTTGAATCCCATGCAGTTTCTGGTCCTACGAGCAAGAGTTGTTTTCTGCTAAGAAGAGTCACTATTGCGCTCCCATTGCCATACACAGTGCAAATAGCACTCAAGTCTGTTCCCAGCAAGTACAGTGTATTGGACTGAAGAGAAGCTATTGTTCTGGTCAGTTTCCTAAGCAGAGTTGAACTAGATATGCCCCGTGTGTGTAGGAAGCACAGTTCTTTTGTTCTGAGCAAGCTCACTGTTCTGGCCCTATAGGAAACACAGGAGAGTAGAAGAGTGCTGTTTTCTCAAAAGCAGAGTGTGTTTCTTGCAAGGCGAGCTAGCGTTTGTTTCCCAGTCCTAAACGGAGTTGAATCCCATGCAGTTTGTGGTCCTACGAGCAAGAGTTGTTTTCAGCTAAGAAGAGTCACTCTTGCGCTCCCATTGCCATACACAGTGCAAATAGCACTCGCGTCTGTTCCCAGCAAGTACAGTGTATTGGACTGAAGAGAAGCTACTGTTCTGGTCAGTTTCCTAAGCAGAGTTGAACTAGATATGCCCCGTGTGTGTAGGAAGCACAGTTCTTTTGTTCTGAGCAAGCTCACTGTTCTGGCCCTATAGGAAACACAGGAGAGTAGAAGAGTGCTGTTTTCTCAAAAGCAGAGTGTGTTTCTTGCAAGGCGAGCTAGCGTTTGTTTCCCAGTCCTAAACGGAGTAGAATCCCATGCAGATTCTGGTCCTACCAGCAAGAGTTGTTTTCTGCTAAGAAGAGTCACTATTGCGCTCCCATTGCCATACACAGTGCAAATAGCACTCGCGTCTGTTCCCAGCAAGTACAGTGTATTGGACTGAAGAGAAGCTACTGTTCTGGTCAGTTTCCTAAGCAGAGTTGAACTAGATATGCCCCGTGTGTGTAGGAAGCACAGTTCTTTTGTTCTGAGCAAGCTCACTGTTCTGGCCCTATAGGAAACACAGGAGAGTAGAAGAGTGCTGTTTTCTCAAAAGCAGAGTGTGTTTCTTGCAAGGCGAGCTAGCGTTTGTTTCCCAGTCCTAAACGGAGTTGAATCCCATGCAGTTTCTGGTCCTACGAGCAAGAGTTGTTTTCTGCTAAGAAGAGTCACTATTGCGCTCCCATTGCCATACACAGTGCAAATAGCACTCGCGTCTGTTCCCAGCAAGTACAGTGTATTGGACTGAAGAGAAGCTACTGTTCTGGTCAGTTTCCTAAGCAGAGTTGAACTAGATATGCCCCGTGTGTGTAGGAAGCACAGTTCTTTTGTTCTGAGCAAGCTCACTGTTCTGGCCCTATAGGAAACACAGGAGAGTAGAAGAGTGCTGTTTTCTCAAAAGCAGAGTGTGTTTCTTGCAAGGCGAGCTAGCGTTTGTTTCCCAGTCCTAAACGGAGTAGAATCCCATGCAGTTTCTGGTCCTACGAGCAAGAGTTGTTTTCTGCTAAGAAGAGTCACTATTGCGCTCCCATTGCCATACACAGTGCAAATAGCACTCGCGTCTGTTCCCAGCAAGTACAGTGTATTGGACTGAAGAGAAGCTACTGTTCTGGTCAGTTTCCTAAGCAGAGTTGAACTAGATATGCCCCGTGTGTGTAGGAAGCACAGTTCTTTTGTTCTGAGCAAGCTCACTGTTCTGGCCCTATAGGAAACACAGGAGAGTAGAAGAGTGCTGTTTTCTCAAAAGCAGAGTGTGTTTTTGCAAGGCGAGCTAGCATTTGTTTCCCAGTCCTAAACGGAGTTGAATCCCATGCAGTTTCTGGTCCTACGAGCAAGAGTTGTTTTCTGCTAAGAAGAGTCACTATTGCGCTCCCATTGCCATACACAGTGCAAATAGCACTCGCGTCTGTTCCCAGCAAGTACAGTGTATTGGACTGAAGAGAAGCTACTGTTCTGGTCAGTTTCCTAAGCAGAGTTGAACTAGATATGCCCCGTGTGTGTAGGAAGCACAGTTCTTTTGTTCTGAGCAAGCTCACTGTTCTGGCCCTATAGGAAACACAGGAGAGTAGAAGAGTGCTGTTTTCTCAAAAGCAGAGTGTGTTTCTTGCAAGGCGAGCTAGCGTTTGTTTCCCAGTCCTAAACGGAGTTGAATCCCATGCAGTTTGTGGTCCTACGAGCAAGAGTTGTTTTCTGCTAAGAAGAGTCACTATTGCGCTCCCATTGCCATACACAGTGCAAATAGCACTCGCGTCTGTTCCCAGCAAGTACAGTGTATTGGAATGAAGAGAAGCTACTGTTCTGGTCAGTTTCCTAAGCAGAGTTGAACTAGATATGCCCCGTGTGTGTAGGAAGCACAGTTCTTTTGTTCTGAGCAAGCTCACTGTTCTGGCCCTATAGGAAACACAGGAGAGTAGAAGAGTGCTGTTTTCTCAAAAGCAGAGTGTGTTTCTTGCAAGGCGAGCTAGCGTTTGTTTCCCAGTCCTAAACGGAGTAGAATCCCATGCAGTTTCTGGTCCTACGAGCAAGAGTTGTTTTCTGCTAAGAAGAGTCACTATTGCGCTCCCATTGCCATACACAGTGCAAATAGCACTCGCGTCTGTTCCCAGCAAGTACAGTGTATTGGACTGAAGAGAAGCTACTGTTCTGGTCAGTTTCCTAAGCAGAGTTGAACTAGATATGCCCCGTGTGTGTAGGAAGCACAGTTCTTTTGTTCTGAGCAAGCTCACTGTTCTGGCCCTATAGGAAACACAGGAGAGTAGAAGAGTGCTGTTTTCTCAAAAGCAGAGTGTGTTTTTGCAAGGCGAGCTAGCATTTGTTTCCCAGTCCTAAACGGAGTTGAATCCCATGCAGTTTCTGGTCCTACGAGCAAGAGTTGTTTTCTGCTAAGAAGAGTCACTATTGCGCTCCCATTGCCATACACAGTGCAAATAGCACTCGCGTCTGTTCCCAGCAAGTACAGTGTATTGGACTGAAGAGAAGCTACTGTTCTGGTCAGTTTCCTAAGCAGAGTTGAACTAGATATGCCCCGTGTGTGTAGGAAGCACAGTTCTTTTGTTCTGAGCAAGCTCACTGTTCTGGCCCTATAGGAAACACAGGAGAGTAGAAGAGTGCTGTTTTCTCAAAAGCAGAGTGTGTTTCTTGCAAGGCGAGCTAGCGTTTGTTTCCCAGTCCTAAACGGAGTTGAATCCCATGCAGTTTGTGGTCCTACGAGCAAGAGTTGTTTTCTGCTAAGAAGAGTCACTATTGCGCTCCCATTGCCATACACAGTGCAAATAGCACTCGCGTCTGTTCCCAGCAAGTACAGTGTATTGGACTGAAGAGAAGCTACTGTTCTGGTCAGTTTCCTAAGCAGAGTTGAACTAGATATGCCCCGTGTGTGTAGGAAGCACAGTTCTTTTGTTCTGAGCAAGCTCACTGTTCTGGCCCTATAGGAAACACAGGAGAGTAGAAGAGTGCTGTTTTCTCAAAAGCAGAGTGTGTTTCTTGCAAGGCGAGCTAGCGTTTGTTTCCCAGTCCTAAACGGAGTAGAATCCCATGCAGTTTCTGGTCCTACGAGCAAGAGTTGTTTTCTGCTAAGAAGAGTCACTATTGCGCTCCCATTGCCATACACAGTGCAAATAGCACTCGCGTCTGTTCCCAGCAAGTACAGTGTATTGGACTGAAGAGAAGCTACTGTTCTGGTCAGTTTCCTAAGCAGAGTTGAACTAGATATGCCCCGTGTGTGTAGGAAGCACAGTTCTTTTGTTCTGAGCAAGCTCACTGTTCTGGCCCTATAGGAAACACAGGAGAGTAGAAGAGTGCTGTTTTCTCAAAAGCAGAGTGTGTTTCTTGCAAGGCGAGCTAGCGTTTGTTTCCCAGTCCTAAACGGAGTTGAATCCCATGCAGTTTGTGGTCCTACGAGCAAGAGTTGTTTTCTGCTAAGAAGAGTCACTATTGTGCTCCCATTGTAATACACAGTGCAAATAGCACTCGCGTCTGTTCCCAGCAAGTACAGTGTATTGGACTGAAGAGAAGCTACTGTTCTGGTCAGTTTCCTAAGCAGAGTTGAACTAGATATGCCCCGTGTGTGTAGGAAGCACAGTTCTTTTGTTCTGAGCAAGCTCACTGTTCTGGCCCTATAGGAAACACAGGAGAGTAGAAGAGTGCTGTTTTCTCAAAAGCAGAGTGTGTTTCTTGCAAGGCGAGCTAGCGTTTGTTTCCCAGTCCTAAACGGAGTTGAATCCCATGCAGTTTCTGGTCCTACGAGCAAGAGTTGTTTTCTGCTAAGAAGAGTCACTATTGCGCTCCCATTGCCATACACAGTGCAAATAGCACTCGCGTCTGTTCCCAGCAAGTACAGTGTATTGGACTGAAGAGAAGCTACTGTTCTTGTCAGTTTCCTAAGCAGAGTTGAACTAGATATGCCCCGTGTATGTAGGAAGCACAGTTCTTTTGTTCTGAGCAAGCTCACTGTTCTGGCCCTATAGGAAACACAGGAGAGTAGAAGAGTGCTGTTTTCTCAAAAGCAGAGTGTGTTTCTTGCAAGGCGAGCTAGCGTTTGTTTCCCAGTCCTAAACGGAGTTGAATCCCATGCAGTTTGTGGTCCTATGAGCAAGAGTTGTTTTCTGCTAAGAAGAGTCACTATTGCGCTCCCATTGCCATACACAGTGCAAATAGCACTCGCGTCTGTTCCCAGCAAGTACAGTGTATTGGACTGAAGAGAAGCTACTGTTCTGGTCAGTTTCCTAAGCAGAGTTGAACTAGATATGCCCCGTGTGTGTAGGAAGCACAGTTCTTTTGTTCTGAGCAAGCTCACTGTTCTGGCCCTATAGGAAACACAGGAGAGTAGAAGAGTGCTGTTTTCTCAAAAGCAGAGTGTGTTTCTTGCAAGGCGAGCTAGCGTTTGTTTCCCAGTCCTAAACGGAGTTGAATCCCATGCAGTTTGTGGTCCTACGAGCAAGAGTTGTTTTCTGCTAAGAAGAGTCACTATTGCGCTCCCATTGCCATACACAGTGCAAATAGCACTCGCGTCTGTTCCCAGCAAGTACAGTGTATTGGACTGAAGAGAAGCTACTGTTCTGGTCAGTTTCCTAAGCAGAGTTGAACTAGATATGCCCCGTGTGTGTAGGAAGCACAGTTCTTTTGTTCTGAGCAAGCTCACTGTTCTGGCCCTATAGGAAACACAGGAGAGTAGAAGAGTGCTGTTTTCTCAAAAGCAGAGTGTGTTTCTTGCAAGGCGAGCTAGCGTTTGTTTCCCAGTCCTAAACGGAGTAGAATCCCATGCAGTTTCTGGTCCTACGAGCAAGAGTTGTTTTCTGCTAAGAAGAGTCACTATTGCGCTCCCATTGCCATACACAGTGCAAATAGCACTCGCGTCTGTTCCCAGCAAGTACAGTGTATTGGACTGAAGAGAAGCTACTGTTCTGGTCAGTTTCCTAAGCAGAGTTGAACTAGATATGCCCCGTGTGTGTAGGAAGCACAGTTCTTTTGTTCTGAGCAAGCTCACTGTTCTGGCCCTATAGGAAACACAGGAGAGTAGAAGAGTGCTGTTTTCTCAAAAGCAGAGTGTGTTTCTTGCAAGGCGAGCTAGCGTTTGTTTCCCAGTCCTAAACGGAGTTGAATCCCATGCAGTTTCTGGTCCTACGAGCAAGAGTTGTTTTCTGCTTAGAAGAGTCACTATTGCGCTCCCATTGCCATACACAGTGCAAATAGCACTCGCGTCTGTTCCCAGCAAGTACAGTGTATTGGACTGAAGAGAAGCTACTGTTCTGGTCAGTTTCCTAAGCAGAGTTGAACTAGATATGCCCCGTGTGTGTAGGAAGCACAGTTCTTTTGTTCTGAGCAAGCTCACTGTTCTGGCCCTATAGGAAACACAGGAGAGTAGAAGAGTGCTGTTTTCTCAAAAGCAGAGTGTGTTTCTTGCAAGGCGAGCTAGCGTTTGTTTCCCAGTCCTAAACGGAGTTGAATCCCATGCAGTTTCTGGTCCTACGAGCAAGAGTTGTTTTCTGCTAAGAAGAGTCACTATTGCGCTCCCATTGCCATACACAGTGCAAATAGCACTCGCGTCTGTTCCCAGCAAGTACAGTGTATTGGACTGAAGAGAAGCTACTGTTCTTGTCAGTTTCCTAAGCAGAGTTGAACTAGATATGCCCCGTGTATGTAGGAAGCACAGTTCTTTTGTTCTGAGCAAGCTCACTGTTCTGGCCCTATAGGAAACACAGGAGAGTAGAAGAGTGCTGTTTTCTCAAAAGCAGAGTGTGTTTCTTGCAAGGCGAGCTAGCGTTTGTTTCCCAGTCCTAAACGGAGTTGAATCCCATGCAGTTTGTGGTCCTACGAGCAAGAGTTGTTTTCTGCTAAGAAGAGTCACTATTGCGCTCCCATTGCCATACACAGTGCAAATAGCACTCGCGTCTGTTCCCAGCAAGTACAGTGTATTGGACTGAAGAGAAGCTACTGTTCTGGTCAGTTTCCTAAGCAGAGTTGAACTAGATATGCCCCGTGTGTGTAGGAAGCACAGTTCTTTTGTTCTGAGCAAGCTCACTGTTCTGGCCCTATAGGAAACACAGGAGAGTAGAAGAGTGCTGTTTTCTCAAAAGCAGAGTGTGTTTCTTGCAAGGCGAGCTAGCGTTTGTTTCCCAGTCCTAAACGGAGTAGAATCCCATGTAGTTTCTGGTCCTACGAGCAAGAGTTGTTTTCTGCTAAGAAGAGTCACTATTGCGCTCCCATTGCCATACACAGTGCAAATAGCACTCGCGTCTGTTCCCAGCAAGTACAGTGTATTGGACTGAAGAGAAGCTACTGTTCTGGTCAGTTTCCTAAGCAGAGTTGAACTAGATATGCCCCGTGTATGTAGGAAGCACAGTTCTTTTGTTCTGAGCAAGCTCACTGTTCTGGCCCTATAGGAAACACAGGAGAGTAGAAGAGTGCTGTTTTCTCAAAAGCAGAGTGTGTTTCTTGCAAGGCGAGCTAGCGTTTGTTTCCTAGTCCTAAACGGAGTTGAATCCCATGCAGTTTCTGGTCCTACGAGCAAGAGTTGTTTTCTGCTTAGAAGGGTCACTATTGCGCTCCCATTGCCATACACAGTGCAAATAGCACTCGCGTCTGTTCCCAGCAAGTACAGTGTATTGGACTGAAGAGAAGCTACTGTTCTGGTCAGTTTCCTAAGCAGAGTTGAACTAGATATGCCCCGTGTGTGTAGGAAGCACAGTTCTTTTGTTCTGAGCAAGCTCACTGTTCTGGCCCTATAGGAAACACAGGAGACTGAAGAGTGCTGTTTTCTCAAAAGCAGAGTGTGTTTCTTGCAAGGCGAGCTAGCGTTTGTTTCCCAGTCCTAAACGGAGTTGAATCCCATGCAGTTTCTGGTCCTACGAGCAAGAGTTGTTTTCTGCTAAGAAGAGTCACTATTGCGCTCCCATTGCCATACACAGTGCAAATAGCACTCGCGTCTGTTCCCAGCAAGTACAGTGTATTGGACTGAAGAGAAGCTACTGTTCTGGTCAGTTTCCTAAGCAGAGTTGAACTAGATATGCCCCGTGTGTGTAGGAAGCACAGTTCTTTTGTTCTGAGCAAGCTCACTGTTCTGGCCCTATAGGAAACACAGGAGAGTAGAAGAGTGCTGTTTTCTCAAAAGCAGAGTGTGTTTTTGCAAGGCGAGCTAGCATTTGTTTCCCAGTCCTAAACGGAGTTGAATCCCATGCAGTTTCTGGTCCTACGAGCAAGAGTTGTTTTCTGCTAAGAAGAGTCACTATTGCGCTCCCATTGCCATACACAGTGCAAATAGCACTCGCGTCTGTTCCCAGCAAGTACAGTGTATTGGACTGAAGAGAAGCTACTGTTCTGGTCAGTTTCCTAAGCAGAGTTGAACTAGATATGCCCCGTGTGTGTAGGAAGCACAGTTCTTTTGTTCTGAGCAAGCTCACTGTTCTGGCCCTATAGGAAACACAGGAGAGTAGAAGAGTGCTGTTTTCTCAAAAGCAGAGTGTGTTTCTTGCAAGGCGAGCTAGCGTTTGTTTCCCAGTCCTAAACGGAGATGAATCCCATGCAGTTTCTGGTCCTACGAGCAAGAGTTGTTTTCTGCTAAGAAGAGTCACTATTGCGCTCCCATTGCCATACACAGTGCAAATAGCACTCGCGTCTGTTCCCAGCAAGTACAGTGTATTGGACTGAAGAGAAGCTACTGTTCTGGTCAGTTTCCTAAGCAGAGTTGAACTAGATATGCCCCGTGTGTGTAGGAAGCACAGTTCTTTTGTTCTGAGCAAGCTCACTGTTCTGGCCCTATAGGAAACACAGGAGAGTAGAAGAGTGCTGTTTTCTCAAAAGCAGAGTGTGTTTCTTGCAAGGCGAGCTAGCGTTTGTTTCCCAGTCCTAAACGGAGTAGAATCCCATGCAGTTTCTGGTCCTACGAGCAAGAGTTGTTTTCTGCTAAGAAGAGTCACTATTGCGCTCCCATTGCCATACACAGTGCAAATAGCACTCGCGTCTGTTCCCAGCAAGTACAGTGTATTGGACTGAAGAGAAGCTACTGTTCTGGTCAGTTTCCTAAGCAGAGTTGAACTAGATATGCCCCGTGTGTGTAGGAAGCACAGTTCTTTTGTTCTGAGCAAGCTCACTGTTCTGGCCCTATAGGAAACACAGGAGAGTAGAAGAGTGCTGTTTTCTCAAAAGCAGAGTGTGTTTCTTGCAAGGCGAGCTAGCGTTTGTTTCCCAGTCCTAAACGGAGTTGAATCCCATGCAGTTTGTGGTCCTACGAGCAAGAGTTGTTTTCTGCTAAGAAGAGTCACTATTGCGCTCCCATTGCCATACACAGTGCAAATAGCACTCGCGTCTGTTCCCAGCAAGTACAGTGTATTGGACTGAAGAGAAGCTACTGTTCTGGTCAGTTTCCTAAGCAGAGTTGAACTAGATATGCCCCGTGTGTGTAGGAAGCACAGTTCTTTTGTTCTGAGCAAGCTCACTGTTCTGGCCCTATAGGAAACACAGGAGAGTAGAAGAGTGCTGTTTTCTCAAAAGCAGAGTGTGTTTCTTGCAAGGCGAGCTAGCGTTTGTTTCCCAGTCCTAAACGGAGTTGAATCCCATGCAGTTTCTGGTCCTACGAGCAAGAGTTGTTTTCTGCTAAGAAGAGTCACTATTGCGCTCCCATTGCCATACACAGTGCAAATAGCACTCGCGTCTGTTCCCAGCAAGTACAGTGTATTGGACTGAAGAGAAGCTACTGTTCTGGTCAGTTTCCTAAGCAGAGTTGAACTAGATATGCCCCGTGTATGTAGGAAGCACAGTTCTTTTGTTCTGAGCAAGCTCACTGTTCTGGCCCTATAGGAAACACAGGAGAGTAGAAGAGTGCTGTTTTCTCAAAAGCAGAGTGTGTTTCTTGCAAGGCGAGCTAGCGTTTGTTTCCCAGTCCTAAACGGAGTTGAATCCCATGCAGTTTGTGGTCCTACGAGCAAGAGTTGTTTTCTGCTAAGAAGAGTCACTATTGCGCTCCCATTGCCATACACAGTGCAAATAGCACTCGCGTCTGTTCCCAGCAAGTACAGTGTATTGGACTGAAGAGAACCTACTGTTCTGGTCAGTTTCCTAAGCAGAGTTGAACTAGATATGCCCCGTGTGTGTAGGAAGCACAGTTCTTTTGTTCTGAGCAAGCTCACTGTTCTGGCCCTATAGGAAACACAGGAGAGTAGAAGAGTGCTGTTTTCTCAAAAGCAGAGTGTGTTTCTTGCAAGGCGAGCTAGCGTTTGTTTCCCAGTCCTAAACGGAGTTGAATCCCATGCAGTTTCTGGTCCTACGAGCAAGAGTTGTTTTCTGCTAAGAAGAGTCACTATTGCGCTCCCATTGCCATACACAGTGCAAATAGCACTCGCGTCTGTTCCCAGCAAGTACAGTGTATTGGACTGAAGAGAAGCTACTGTTCTGGTCAGTTTCCTAAGCAGAGTTGAACTAGATATGCCCCGTGTATGTAGGAAGCACAGTTCTTTTGTTCTGAGCAAGCTCACTGTTCTGGCCCTATAGGAAACACAGGAGAGTAGAAGAGTGCTGTTTTCTCAAAAGCAGAGTGTGTTTCTTGCAAGGCGAGCTAGCGTTTGTTTCCCAGTCCTAAACGGAGTTGAATCCCATGCAGTTTCTGGTCCTACGAGCAAGAGTTGTTTTCTGCTTAGAAGGGTCACTATTGCGCTCCCATTGCCATACACAGTGCAAATAGCACTCGCGTCTGTTCCCAGCAAGTACAGTGTATTGGACTGAAGAGAAGCTACTGTTCTGGTCAGTTTCCTAAGCAGAGTTGAACTAGATATGCCCCGTGTGTGTAGGAAGCACAGTTCTTTTGTTCTGAGCAAGCTCACTGTTCTGGCCCTATAGGAAACACAGGAGAGTAGAAGAGTGCTGTTTTCTCAAAAGCAGAGTGTGTTTCTTGCAAGGCGAGCTAGCGTTTGTTTCCCAGTCCTAAACGGAGTTGAATCCCATGCAGTTTGTGGTCCTACGAGCAAGAGTTGTTTTCTGCTAAGAAGAGTCACTATTGCGCTCCCATTGCCATACACAGTGCAAATAGCACTCGCGTCTGTTCCCAGCAAGTACAGTGTATTGGACTGAAGAGAAGCTACTGTTCTGGTCAGTTTCCTAAGCAGAGTTGAACTAGATATGCCCCGTGTGTGTAGGAAGCACAGTTCTTTTGTTCTGAGCAAGCTCACTGTTCTGGCCCTTTAGGAAACACAGGAGAGTAGAAGAGTGCTGTTTTCTCAAAAGCAGAGTGTGTTTCTTGCAAGGTGAGCTAGCGTTTGTTTCCCAGTCCTAAACGGAGTTGAATCCCATGCAGATTCTGGTCCTACGAGCAAGAGTTGTTTTCTGCTAAGAAGAGTCACTATTGCGCTCCCATTGCCATACACAGTGCAAATAGCACTCGCGTCTGTTCCCAGCAAGTACAGTGTATTGGACTGAAGAGAAGCTACTGTTCTGGTCAGTTTCCTAAGCAGAGTTGAACTAGATATGCCCCGTGTATGTAGGAAGCACAGTTCTTTTGTTCTGAGCAAGCTCACTGTTCTGGCCCTATAGGAAACACAGGAGAGTAGAAGAGTGCTGTTTTCTCAAAAGCAGAGTGTGTTTCTTGCAAGGCGAGCTAGCGTTTGTTTCCCAGTCCTAAACGGAGTTGAATCCCATGCAGGTTCTGGTCCTACGAGCAAGAGTTGTTTTCTGCTTAGAAGGGTCACTATTGCGCTCCCATTGCCATACACAGTGCAAATAGCACTCGCGTCTGTTCCCAGCAAGTACAGTGTATTGGACTGAAGAGAAGCTACTGTTCTGGTCAGTTTCCTAAGCAGAGTTGAACTAGATATGCCCCGTGTGTGTAGGAAGCACAGTTCTTTTGTTCTGAGCAAGCTCACTGTTCTGGCCCTATAGGAAACACAGGAGAGTAGAAGAGTGCTGTTTTCTCAAAAGCAGAGTGTGTTTCTTGCAAGGCGAGCTAGCGTTTGTTTCCCAGTCCTAAACGGAGTTGAATCCCATGCAGTTTGTGGTCCTACGAGCAAGAGTTGTTTTCTGCTAAGAAGAGTCACTATTGCGCTCCCATTGCCATACACAGTGCAAATAGCACTCGCGTCTGTTCCCAGCAAGTACAGTGTATTGGACTGAAGAGAAGCTACTGTTCTGGTCAGTTTCCTAAGCAGAGTTGAACTAGATATGGCCCGTGTGTGTAGGAAGCACAGTTCTTTTGTTCTGAGCAAGCTCACTGTTCTGGCCCTTTAGGAAACACAGGAGAGTAGAAGAGTGCTGTTTTCTCAAAAGCAGAGTGTGTTTCTTGCAAGGCGAGCTAGCGTTTGTTTCCCAGTCCTAAACGGAGTAGAATCATATGCAGATTCTGGTCCTACGAGCAAGAGTTGTTTTCTGCTAAGAAGAGTCACTATTGCGCTCCCATTGCCATACACAGTGCAAATAGCACTCGCGTCTGTTCCCAGCAAGTACAGTGTATTGGACTGAAGAGAAGCTACTGTTCTTGTTAGTTTCCTAAGCAGAGTTGAACTAGATATGCCCCGTGTGTGTAGGAAGCACAGTTCTTTTGTTCTGAGCAAGCTCACTGTTCTGGCCCTATAGGAAACACAGGAGAGTAGAAGAGTGCTGTTTTCTCAAAAGCAGAGTGTGTTTCTTGCAAGGCGAGCTAGCGTTTGTTTCCCAGTCGTAAACGGAGTTGAATCCCATGCAGTTTGTGGTCCTACGAGCAAGAGTTGTTTTCTGCTAAGAAGAGTCACTATTGCGCTCCCATTGCCATACACAGTGCAAATAGCACTCGCGTCTGTTCCCAGCAAGTACAGTGTATTGGACTGAAGAGAAGCTACTGTTCTGGTCAGTTTCCTAAGCAGAGTTGAACTAGATATGCCCCGTGTGTGTAGGAAGCACAGTTCTTTTGTTCTGAGCAAGCTCACTGTTCTGGCCCTATAGGAAACACAGGAGAGTAGAAGAGTGCTGTTTTCTCAAAAGCAGAGTGTGTTTCTTGCAAGGCGAGCTAGCGTTTGTTTCCCAGTCCTAAACGGAGTTGAATCCCATGCAGTTTCTGGTCCTACGAGCAAGAGTTGTTTTCTGCTAAGAAGAGTCACTATTGCGCTCCCATTGCCATACACAGTGCAAATAGCACTCGCGTCTGTTCCCAGCAAGTACAGTGTATTGGACTGAAGAGAAGCTACTGTTCTGGTCAGTTTCCTAAGCAGAGTTGAACTAGATATGCCCCGTGTGTGTAGGAAGCACAGTTCTTTGGTTCTGAGCAAGCTCACTGTTCTGGCCCTATAGGAAACACAGGAGAGTAGAAGAGTGCTGTTTTCTCAAAAGCAGAGTGTGTTTCTTGCAAGGCGAGCTAGCGTTTGTTTCCCAGTCCTAAACGGATTAGAATCCCATGCAGTTTCTGGTCCTATGAGCAAGAGTTGTTTTCTGCTAAGAAGAGTCACTATTGCGCTCCCATTGCCATACACAGTGCAAATAGCACTCGCGTCTGTTCCCAGCAAGTACAGTGTATTGGACTGAAGAGAAGCTACTGTTCTGGTCAGTTTCCTAAGCAGAGTTGAACTAGATATGCCCCGTGTGTGTAGGAAGCACAGTTTTTTTGTTCTGAGCAAGCTCACTGTTCTGGCCCTATAGGAAACACAGGAGAGTAGAAGAGTGCTGTTTTCTCAAAAGCAGAGTGTGTTTCTTGCAAGGCGAGCTAGCGTTTGTTTCCCAGTCCTAAACGGAGTTGAATCCCATGCAGTTTCTGGTCCTACGAGCAAGAGTTGTTTTCTGCTAAGAAGAGTCACTATTGCGCTCCCATTGCCATACACAGTGCAAATAGCACTCGCGTCTGTTCCCAGCAAGTACAGTGTATTGGACTGAAGAGAAGCTACTGTTCTGGTCAGTTTCCTAAGCAGAGTTGAACTAGATATGCCCCGTGTGTGTAGGAAGCACAGTTCTTTTGTTCTGAGCAAGCTCACTGTTCTGGCCCTATAGGAAACACAGGAGAGTAGAAGAGTGCTGTTTTCTCAAAAGCAGAGTGTGTTTTTGCAAGGCGAGCTAGCATTTGTTTCCCAGTCCTAAACGGAGTTGAATCCCATGCAGTTTCTGGTCCTACGAGCAAGAGTTGTTTTCTGCTAAGAAGAGTCACTATTGCGCTCCCATTGCCATACACAGTGCAAATAGCACTCGCGTCTGTTCCCAGCAAGTACAGTGTATTGGACTGAAGAGAAGCTACTGTTCTGGTCAGTTTCCTAAGCAGAGTTGAACTAGATATGCCCCGTGTGTGTAGGAAGCACAGTTCTTTGGTTCTGAGCAAGCTCACTGTTCTGGCCCTATAGGAAACACAGGAGAGTAGAAGAGTGCTGTTTCTCAAAAGCAGAGTGTGTTTCTTGCAAGGCGAGCTAGCGTTTGTTTCCCAGTCCTAAACGGAGTAGAATCCCATGCAGTTTCTGGTCCTACGAGCAAGAGTTGTTTTCTGCTGAGAAGAGTCACTGTTGCGCTCCCATTGCCATACACAGTGCAAATAGCACTCGCGTCTGTTCCCAGCAAGTACAGTGTATTGGACTGAAGAGAAGCTACTGTTCTGGTCAGTTTCCTAAGCAGAGTTGAACTAGTTATGCCCCGTGTGTGTAGGAAGCACAGTTTTTTTGTTCTGAGCAAGCTCACTGTTCTGGCCCTATAGGAAACACAGGAGAGTAGAAGAGTGCTGTTTTCTCAAAAGCAGAGTGTGTTTCTTGCAAGGCGAGCTAGCGTTTGTTTCCCAGTCCTAAACGGAGTTGAATCCCATGCAGTTTGTGGTCCTACGAGCAAGAGTTGTTTTCTGCTAAGAAGAGTCACTATTGCGCTCCCATTGCCATACACAGTGCAAATAGCACTCGCGTCTGTTCCCAGCAAGTACAGTGTATTGGACTGAAGAGAAGCTACTGTTCTGGTCAGTTTCCTAAGCAGAGTTGAACTAGATATGCCCCGTGTGTGTAGGAAGCACAGTTCTTTTGTTCTGAGCAAGCTCACTGTTCTGGCCCTATAGGAAACACAGGAGAGTAGAAGAGTGCTGTTTTCCTCAAAAGCAGAGTGTGTTTCTTGCAAGGCGAGCTAGCGTTTGTTTCCCAGTCCTAAACGGAGTAGAATCCCATGCAGATTCTGGTCCTACGAGCAAGAGTTGTTTTCTGCTAAGAAGAGTCACTATTGCGCTCCCATTGCCATACACAGTGCAAATAGCACTCGCGTCTGTTCCCAGCAAGTACAGTGTATTGGACTGAAGAGAAGCTACTGTTCTTGTCAGTTTCCTAAGCAGAGTTGAACTAGATATGCCCCGTGTGTGTAGGAAGCACAGTTCTTTTGTTCTGAGCAAGCTCACTGTTCTGGCCCTATAGGAAACACAGGAGAGTAGAAGAGTGCTGTTTTCTCAAAAGCAGAGTGTGTTTCTTGCAAGGCGAGCTAGCGTTTGTTTCCCAGTCCTAAACGGAGTTGAATCCCATGCAGTTTGTGGTCCTACGAGCAAGAGTTGTTTTCTGCTAAGAAGAGTCACTATTGCGCTCCCATTGCCATACACAGTGCAAATAGCACTCGCGTCTGTTCCCAGCAAGTACAGTGTATTGGACTGAAGAGAAGCTACTGTTCTGGTCAGTTTCCTAAGCAGAGTTGAACTAGATATGCCCCGTGTGTGTAGGAAGCACAGTTCTTTTGTTCTGAGCAAGCTCACTGTTCTGGCCCTATAGGAAACACAGGAGAGTAGAAGAGTGCTGTTTTCTCAAAAGCAGAGTGTGTTTCTTGCAAGGCGAGCTAGCGTTTGTTTCCCAGTCCTAAACGGAGTTGAATCCCATGCAGTTTCTGGTCCTACGAGCAAGAGTTGTTTTCAGCTAAGAAGAGTCACTCTTGCGCTCCCATTGCCATACACAGTGCAAATAGCACTCGCGTCTGTTCCCAGCAAGTACAGTGTATTGGACTGAAGAGAAGCTACTGTTCTGGTCAGTTTCCTAAGCAGAGTTGAACTAGATATGCCCCGTGTGTGTAGGAAGCACAGTTCTTTTGTTCTGAGGAAGCTCACTGTTCTGGCCCTATAGGAAACACAGGAGAGTAGAAGAGTGCTGTTTTCTCAAAAGCAGAGTGTGTTTCTTGCAAGGCGAGCTAGCGTTTGTTTCCCAGTCCTAAACGGAGTAGAATCATATGCAGATTCTGGTCCTACGAGCAAGAGTTGTTTTCTGCTAAGAAGAGTCACTATTGCGCTCCCATTGCCATACACAGTGCAAATAGCACTCGCGTCTGTTCCCAGCAAGTACAGTGTATTGGACTGAAGAGAAGCTACTGTTCTGGTCAGTTTCCTAAGCAGAGTTGAACTAGATATGCCCCGTGTGTGTAGGAAGCACAGTTCTTTTGTTCTGAGCAAGCTCACTGTTCTGGCCCTATAGGAAACACAGGAGAGTAGAAGAGTGCTGTTTTCTCAAAAGCAGAGTGTGTTTCTTGCAAGGCGAGCTAGCGTTTGTTTCCCCAGTCCTAAATGGAGTTGAATCCCATGCAGTTTCTGGTCCTACGAGCAAGAGTTGTTTTCTGCTGAGAAGAGTCACTATTGCGCTCCCATTGCCATACACAGTGCAAATAGCACTCGCGTCTGTTCCCAGCAAGTACAGTGTATTGGACTGAAGAGAAGCTACTGTTCTGGTCAGTTTCCTAGCAGAGTTGAACTAGATATGCCCCGTGTGTGTAGGAAGCACAGTTTTTTTGTTCTGAGCAAGCTCACTGTTCTGGCCCTATAGGAAACACAGGAGAGTAGAAGAGTGCTGTTTTCTCAAAAGCAGAGTGTGTTTCTTGCAAGGCGAGCTAGCGTTTGTTTCCCAGTCCTAAACGGAGTTGAATCCCATGCAGTTTCTGGTCCTACGAGCAAGAGTTGTTTTCTGCTAAGAAGAGTCACTATTGCGCTCCCATTGCCATACACAGTGCAAATAGCACTCGCGTCTGTTCCCAGCAAGTACAGTGTATTGGACTGAAGAGAAGCTACTGTTCTGGTCAGTTTCCTAAGCAGAGTTGAACTAGATATGCCCCGTGTGTGTAGGAAGCACAGTTCTTTTGTTCTGAGCAAGCTCACTGTTCTGGCCCTATAGGAAACACAGGAGAGTAGAAGAGTGCTGTTTTCTCAAAAGCAGAGTGTGTTTCTTGCAAGGCGAGCTAGCGTTTGTTTCCCAGTCCTAAACGGAGTAGAATCCCATGCAGATTCTGGTCCTACGAGCAAGAGTTGTTTTCTGCTAAGAAGAGTCACTATTGTGCTCCCATTGCCATACACAGTGCAAATAGCACTCGCGTCTGTTCCCAGCAAGTACAGTGTATTGGACTGAAGAGAAGCTACTGTTCTTGTCAGTTTCCTAAGCAGAGTTGAACTAGATATGCCCCGTGTGTGTAGGAAGCACAGTTCTTTTGTTCTGAGCAAGCTCACTGTTCTGGCCCTATAGGAAACACAGGAGAGTAGAAGAGTGCTGTTTTCTCAAAAGCAGAGTGTGTTTCTTGCAAGGCGAGCTAGCGTTTGTTTCCCAGTCCTAAACGGAGTTGAATCCCATGCAGTTTGTGGTCCTACGAGCAAGAGTTGTTTTCTGCTAAGAAGAGTCACTATTGCGCTCCCATTGCCATACACAGTGCAAATAGCACTCGCGTCTGTTCCCAGCAAGTACAGTGTATTGGACTGAAGAGAAGCTACTGTTCTGGTCAGTTTCCTAAGCAGAGTTGAACTAGATATGCCCCGTGTGTGTAGGAAGCACAGTTCTTTTGTTCTGAGCAAGCTCACTGTTCTGGCCCTATAGGAAACACAGGAGAGTAGAAGAGTGCTGTTTTCTCAAAAGCAGAGTGTGTTTCTTGCAAGGCGAGCTAGCGTTTGTTTCCCAGTCCTAAACGGAGTTGAATCCCATGCAGTTTCTGGTCCTACGAGCAAGAGTTGTTTTCAGCTAAGAAGAGTCACTCTTGCGCTCCCATTGCCATACACAGTGCAAATAGCACTCGCGTCTGTTCCCAGCAAGTACAGTGTATTGGACTGAAGAGAAGCTACTGTTCTTGTCAGTTTCCTAAGCAGAGTTGAACTAGATATGCCCCGTGTGTGTAGGAAGCACAGTTCTTTTGTTCTGAGCAAGCTCACTGTTCTGGCCCTATAGGAAACACAGGAGAGTAGAAGAGTGCTGTTTTCTCAAAAGCAGAGTGTGTTTCTTGCAAGGCGAGCTAGCGTTTGTTTCCCAGTCCTAAACGGAGTAGAATCATATGCAGATTCTGGTCCTACGAGCAAGAGTTGTTTTCTGCTAAGAAGAGTCACTATTGTGCTCCCATTGCCATACACAGTGCAAATAGCACTCGCGTCTGTTCCCAGCAAGTACAGTGTATTGGACTGAAGAGAAGCTACTGTTCTGGTCAGTTTCCTAAGCAGAGTTGAACTAGATATGCCCCGTGTGTGTAGGAAGCACAGTTCTTTTGTTCTGAGCAAGCTCACTGTTCTGGCCCTATAGGAAACACAGGAGAGTAGAAGAGTGCTGTTTTCTCAAAAGCAGTGTGTGTTTTTGCAAGGCGAGCTAGCATTTGTTTCCCAGTCCTAAACGGAGTTGAATCCCATGCAGTTTCTGGTCCTACGAGCAAGAGTTGTTTTCTGCTAAGAAGAGTCACTATTGCGCTCCCATTGCCATACACAGTGCAAATAGCACTCGCGTCTGTTCCCAGCAAGTACAGTGTATTGGACTGAAGAGAAGCTACTGTTCTGGTCAGTTTCCTAAGCAGAGTTGAACTAGATATGCCCCGTGTGTGTAGGAAGCACAGTTCTTTTGTTCTGAGCAAGCTCACTGTTCTGGCCCTATAGGAAACACAGGAGAGTAGAAGAGTGCTGTTTTCTCAAAAGCAGAGTGTGTTTCTTGCAAGGCGAGCTAGCGTTTGTTTCCCAGTCCTAAACGGAGTTGAATCCCATGCAGTTTCTGGTCCTACGAGCAAGAGTTGTTTTCTGCTAAGAAGAGTCACTATTGCGCTCCCATTGCCATACACAGTGCAAATAGCACTCGCGTCTGTTCCCAGCAAGTACAGTGTATTGGACTGAAGAGAAGCTACTGTTCTTGTCAGTTTCCTAAGCAGAGTTGAACTAGATATGCCCCGTGTATGTAGGAAGCACAGTTCTTTTGTTCTGAGCAAGCTCACTGTTCTGGCCCTATAGGAAACACAGGAGAGTAGAAGAGTGCTGTTTTCTCAAAAGCAGAGTGTGTTTCTTGCAATGCGAGCTAGCGTTTGTTTCCCAGTCCTAAACGGAGTTGAATCCCATGCAGTTTGTGGTCCTACGAGCAAGAGTTGTTTTCTGCTAAGAAGAGTCACTATTGCGCTCCCATTGCCATACACAGTGCAAATAGCACTCGTGTCTGTTCCCAGCAAGTACAGTGTACTGGACTGAAGAGAAGCTACTGTTCTGGTCAGTTTCCTAAGCACAGTTGAACTAGATATGCCCCGTGTGTGTAGGAAGCACAGTTCTTTTGTTCTGAGCAAGCTCACTGTTCTGGCCCTATAGGAAACACAGGAGAGTAGAAGAGTGCTGTTTTCTCAAAAGCAGAGTGTGTTTCTTGCAAGGCGAGCTAGCGTTTGTTTCCCAGTCCTAAACGGAGTTGAATCCCATGCAGTTTCTGGTCCTACGAGCAAGAGTTGTTTTCTGCTAAGAAGAGTCACTATTGCGCTCCCATTGCCATACACAGTGCAAATAGCACTCGCGTCTGTTCCCAGCAAGTACAGTGTATTGGACTGAAGAGAAGCTACTGTTCTGGTCAGTTTCCTAAGCAGAGTTGAACTAGATATGCCCCGTGTGTGTAGGAAGCACAGTTCTTTTGTTCTGAGCAAGCTCACTGTTCTGGCCCTATAGGAAACACAGGAGAGTAGAAGAGTGCTGTTTTCTCAAAAGCAGAGTGTGTTTCTTGCAAGGCGAGCTAGCGTTTGTTTCCCAGTCCTAAACGGAGTTGAATCCCATGCAGTTTCTGGTCCTACGAGCAAGAGTTGTTTTCTGCTAAGAAGAGTCACTATTGCGCTCCCATTGCCATACACAGTGCAAATAGCACTCGCGTCTGTTCCCAGCAAGTACAGTGTATTGGACTGAAGAGAAGCTACTGTTCTTGTCAGTTTCCTAAGCAGAGTTGAACTAGATATGCCCCGTGTGTGTAGGAAGCACAGTTCTTTTGTTCTGAGCAAGCTCACTGTTCTGGCCCTTTAGGAAACACAGGAGAGTAGAAGAGTGCTGTTTTCTCAAAAGCAGAGTGTGTTTCTTGCAAGGCGAGCTAGCGTTTGTTTCCCAGTCCTAAACGGAGTAGAATCCCATGCAGATTCTGGTCCTACGAGCAAGAGTTGTTTTCTGCTAAGAAGAGTCACTATTGCGCTCCCATTGCCATACACAGTGCAAATAGCACTCGCGTCTGTTCCCAGCAAGTACAGTGTATTGGACTGAAGAGAAGCTACTGTTCTTGTCAGTTTCCTAAGCAGAGTTGAACTAGATATGCCCCGTGTGTGTAGGAAGCACAGTTCTTTTGTTCTGAGCAAGCTCACTGTTCTGGCCCTATAGGAAACACAGGAGAGTAGAAGAGTGCTGTTTTCTCAAAAGCAGAGTGTGTTTCTTGCAAGGCGAGCTAGCGTTTGTTTCCCAGTCGTAAACGGAGTTGAATCCCATGCAGTTTGTGGTCCTACGAGCAAGAGTTGTTTTCTGCTAAGAAGAGTCACTATTGCGCTCCCATTGCCATACACAGTGCAAATAGCACTCGCGTCTGTTCCCAGCAAGTACAGTGTATTGGACTGAAGAGAAGCTACTGTTCTGGTCAGTTTCCTAAGCAGAGTTGAACTAGATATGCCCCGTGTGTGTAGGAAGCACAGTTCTTTTGTTCTGAGCAAGCTCACTGTTCTGGCCCTATAGGAAACACAGGAGAGTAGAAGAGTGCTGTTTTCTCAAAAGCAGAGTGTGTTTCTTGCAAGGCGAGCTAGCGTTTGTTTCCCAGTCCTAAACGGAGTAGAATCCCATGCAGATTCTGGTCCTACGAGCAAGAGTTGTTTTCTGCTAAGAAGAGTCACTATTGCGCTCCCATTGCCATACACAGTGCAAATAGCACTCGCGTCTGTTCCCAGCAAGTACAGTGTATTGGACTAAAGAGAAGCTACTGTTCTTGTCAGTTTCCTAAGCAGAGTTGAACTAGATATGCCCCGTGTGTGTAGGAAGCACAGTTCTTTTGTTCTGAGCAAGCTCACTGTTCTGGCCCTATAGGAAACACAGGAGAGTAGAAGAGTGCTGTTTTCTCAAAAGCAGAGTGTGTTTCTTGCAAGGCGAGCTAGCGTTTGTTTCCCAGTCGTAAACGGAGTTGAATCCCATGCAGTTTGTGGTCCTACGAGCAAGAGTTGTTTTCTGCTAAGAAGAGTCACTATTGCGCTCCCATTGCCATACACAGTGCAAATAGCACTCGCGTTTGTTCCCAGCAAGTACAGTGTATTGGACTGAAGAGAAGCTACTGTTCTGGTCAGTTTCCTAAGCAGAGTTGAACTAGATATGCCCCGTGTGTGTAGGAAGCACAGTTCTTTTGTTCTGAGCAAGCTCACTGTTCTGGCCCTATAGGAAACACAGGAGAGTAGAAGAGTGCTGTTTTCTCAAAAGCAGAGTGTGTTTCTTGCAAGGCGAGCTAGCGTTTGTTTCCCAGTCCTAAACGGAGTTGAATCCCATGCAGTTTCTGGTCCTACGAGCAAGAGTTGTTTTCTGCTGAGAAGAGTCACTATTGCGCTCCCATTGCCATACACAGTGCAAATAGCACTCGCGTCTGTTCCCAGCAAGTACAGTGTATTGGACTGAAGAGAAGCTACTGTTCTGGTCAGTTTCCTAAGCAGAGTTGAACTAGATATGCCCCGTGTGTGTAGGAAGCACAGTTCTTTTGTTCTGAGCAAGCTCACTGTTCTGGCCCTATAGGAAACACAGGAGAGTAGAAGAGTGCTGTTTTCTCAAAAGCAGAGTGTGTTTCTTGCAAGGCGAGCTAGCGTTTGTTTCCCAGTCCTAAACGGAGTTGAATCCCATGCAGTTTCTGGTCCTACGAGCAAGAGTTGTTTTCTGCTAAGAAGAGTCACTATTGCGCTCCCATTGCCATACACAGTGCAAATAGCACTCGCGTCTGTTCCCAGCAAGTACAGTGTATTGGACTGAAGAGAAGCTACTGTTCTGGTCAGTTTCCTAAGCAGAGTTGAACTAGATATGCCCCGTGTGTGTAGGAAGCACAGTTCTTTGGTTCTGAGCAAGCTCACTGTTCTGGCCCTATAGGAAACACAGGAGAGTAGAAGAGTGCTGTTTTCTCAAAAGCAGAGTGTGTTTCTTGCAAGGCGAGCTAGCGTTTGTTTCCCAGTCCTAAACAGAGTAGAATCCCATGCAGTTTCTGGTCCTACGAGCAAGAGTTGTTTTCTGCTAAGAAGAGTCACTATTGCGCTCCCATTGCCATACACAGTGCAAATAGCACTCGCGTCTGTACCCAGCAAGTACAGTGTATTGGACTGAAGAGAAGCTACTGTTCTGGTCAGTTTCCTAAGCAGAGTTGAACTAGATATGCCCCGTGTGTGTAGGAAGCACAGTTTTTTTGTTCTGAGCAAGCTCACTGTTCTGGCCCTATAGGAAACACAGGAGAGTAGAAGAGTGCTGTTTTCTCAAAAGCAGAGTGTGTTTCTTGCAAGGCGAGCTAGCGTTTGTTTCCCAGTCCTAAACGGAGTTGAATCCCATGCAGTTTCTGGTCCTACGAGCAAGAGTTGTTTTCTGCTAAGAAGAGTCACTATTGCGCTCCCATTGCCATACACAGTGCAAATAGCACTCGCGTCTGTTCCCAGCAAGTACAGTGTATTGGACTGAAGAGAAGCTACTGTTCTGGTCAGTTTCCTAAGCAGAGTTGAACTAGATATGCCCCGTGTGTGTAGGAAGCACAGTTCTTTGGTTCTGAGCAAGCTCACTGTTCTGGCCCTATAGGAAACACAGGAGAGTAGAAGAGTGCTGTTTTCTCAAAAGCAGAGTGTGTTTTTGCAAGGCGAGCTAGCATTTGTTTCCCAGTCCTAAACGGAGTTGAATCCCATGCAGTTTCTGGTCCTACGAGCAAGAGTTGTTTTCTGCTAAGAAGAGTCACTATTGCGCTCCCATTGCCATACACAGTGCAAATAGCACTCGCGTCTGTTCCCAGCAAGTACAGTGTATTGGACTGAAGAGAAGCTACTGTTCTTGTCAGTTTCCTAAGCAGAGTTGAACTAGATATGCCCCGTGTGTGTAGGAAGCACAGTTCTTTTGTTCTGAGCAAGCTCACTGTTCTGGCCCTATAGGAAACACAGGAGAGTAGAAGAGTGCTGTTTTCTCAAAAGCAGAGTGTGTTTCTTGCAAGGCGAGCTAGCGTTTGTTTCCCAGTCCTAAATGGAGTTGAATCCCATGCAGTTTCTGGTCCTACGAGCAAGAGTTGTTTTCTGCTAAGAAGAGTCACTATTGCGCTCCCATTGCCATACACAGTGCAAATAGCACTCGCGTCTGTTCCCAGCAAGTACAGTGTATTGGACTGAAGAGAAGCTACTGTTCTGGTCAGTTTCCTAAGCAGAGTTGAACTAGATATGCCCCGTGTGTGTAGGAAGCACAGTTCTTTTGTTCTGAGCAAGCTCACTGTTCTGGCCCTATAGGAAACACAGGAGAGTAGAAGAGTGCTGTTTTCTCAAAAGCAGAGTGTGTTTCTTGCAAGGCGAGCTAGCGTTTGTTTCCCAGTCCTAAACGGAGTAGAATCCCATGCAGTTTGTGGTCCTACGAGCAAGAGTTGTTTTCTGCTAAGAAGAGTCACTATTGTGCACCCATTGCCATACACAGTGCAAATAGCACTCGCGTCTGTTCCCAGCAAGTACAGTGTATTGGACTGAAGAGAAGCTACTGTTCTGGTCAGTTTCCTAAGCAGAGTTGAACTAGATATGCCCCGTGTGTGTAGGAAGCACAGTTCTTTTGTTCTGAGCAAGCTCACTGTTCTGGCCCTATAGGAAACACAGGAGAGTAGAAGAGTGCTGTTTTCTCAAAAGCAGAGTGTGTTTCTTGCAAGGCGAGCTAGCGTTTGTTTCCCAGTCCTAAACGGAGTTGAATCCCATGCAGTTTCTGGTCCTACGAGCAAGAGTTGTTTTCTGCTAAGAAGAGTCACTATTGCGCTCCCATTGCCATACACAGTGCAAATAGCACTCGCGTCTGTTCCCAGCAAGTACAGTGTATTGGACTGAAGAGAAGCTACTGTTCTTGTCAGTTTCCTAAGCAGAGTTGAACTAGATATGCCCCGTGTATGTAGGAAGCACAGTTCTTTTGTTCTGAGCAAGCTCACTGTTCTGGCCCTATAGGAAACACAGGAGAGTAGAAGAGTGCTGTTTTCTCAAAAGCAGAGTGTGTTTCTTGCAATGCGAGCTAGCGTTTGTTTCCCAGTCCTAAACGGAGTTGAATCCCATGCAGTTTGTGGTCCTACGAGCAAGAGTTGTTTTCTGCTAAGAAGAGTCACTATTGCGCTCCCATTGCCATACACAGTGCAAATAGCACTCGCGTCTGTTCCCAGCAAGTACAGTGTATTGGACTGAAGAGAAGCTACTGTTCTTGTCAGTTTCCTAAGCAGAGTTGAACTAGATATGCCCCGTGTGTGTAGGAAGCACAGTTCTTTTGTTCTGAGCAAGCTCACTGTTCTGGCCCTATAGGAAACACAGGAGAGTAGAAGAGTGCTGTTTTCTCAAAAGCAGAGTGTGTTTCTTGCAAGGCGAGCTAGCGTTTGTTTCCCAGTCCTAAACGGAGTTGAATCCCATGCAGTTTCTGGTCCTACGAGCAAGAGTTGTTTTCTGCTAAGAAGAGTCACTATTGCGCTCCCATTGCCATACACAGTGCAAATAGCACTCACGTCTGTTCCCAGCAAGTACAGTGTATTGGACTGAAGAGAAGCTACTGTTCTGGTCAGTTTCCTAAGCAGAGTTGAACTAGATATGCCCCGTGTGTGTAGGAAGCACAGTTCTTTTGTTCTGAGCAAGCTCACTGTTCTGGCCCTATAGGAAACACAGGAGAGTAGAAGAGTGCTGTTTTCTCAAAAGCAGAGTGTGTTTCTTGCAATGCGAGCTAGCGTTTGTTTCCCAGTCCTAAACGGAGTTGAATCCCATGCAGTTTCTGGTCCTACGAGCAAGAGTTGTTTTCTGCTAAGAAGAGTCACTATTGCGCTCCCATTGCCATACACAGTGCAAATAGCACTCGTGTCTGTTCCCAGCAAGTACAGTGTACTGGACTGAAGAGAAGCTACTGTTCTGGTCAGTTTCCTAAGCAGAGTTGAACTAGATATGCCCCGTGTGTGTAGGAAGCACAGTTCTTTTGTTCTGAGCAAGCTCACTGTTCTGGCCCTATAGGAAACACAGGAGAGTAGAAGAGTGCTGTTTTCTCAAAAGCAGAGTGTGTTTCTTGCAATGCGAGCTAGCGTTTGTTTCCCAGTCCTAAACGGAGTTGAATCCCATGCAGTTTGTGGTCCTACGAGCAAGAGTTGTTTTCTGCTAAGAAGAGTCACTATTGCGCTCCCATTGCCATACACAGTGCAAATAGCACTCGTGTCTGTTCCCAGCAAGTACAGTGTACTGGACTGAAGAGAAGCTACTGTTCTGGTCAGTTTCCTAAGCAGAGTTGAACTAGATATGCCCCGTGTGTGTAGGAAGCACAGTTCTTTTGTTCTGAGCAAGCTCACTGTTCTGGCCCTTTAGGAAACACAGGAGAGTAGAAGAGTGCTGTTTTCTCAAAAGCAGAGTGTGTTTCTTGCAAGGCGAGCTAGCGTTTGTTTCCCAGTCCTAAACGGAGTAGAATCCCATGCAGATTCTGGTCCTACGAGCAAGAGTTGTTTTCTGCTAAGAAGAGTCACTATTGCGCTCCCATTGCCATACACAGTGCAAATAGCACTCGCGTCTGTTCCCAGCAAGTACAGTGTATTGGACTGAAGAGAAGCTACTGTTCTTGTCAGTTTCCTAAGCAGAGTTGAACTAGATATGCCCCGTGTGTGTAGGAAGCACAGTTCTTTTGTTCTGAGCAAGCTCACTGTTCTGGCCCTATAGGAAACACAGGAGAGTAGAAGAGTGCTGTTTTCTCAAAAGCAGAGTGTGTTTCTTGCAAGGCGAGCTAGCGTTTGTTTCCCAGTCGTAAACGGAGTTGAATCCCATGCAGTTTGTGGTCCTACGAGCAAGAGTTGTTTTCTGCTAAGAAGAGTCACTATTGCGCTCCCATTGCCATACACAGTGCAAATAGCACTCGCGTCTGTTCCCAGCAAGTACAGTGTATTGGACTGAAGAGAAGCTACTGTTCTGGTCAGTTTCCTAAGCAGAGTTGAACTAGATATGCCCCGTGTGTGTAGGAAGCACAGTTCTTTTGTTCTGAGCAAGCTCACTGTTCTGGCCCTATAGGAAACACAGGAGAGTAGAAGAGTGCTGTTTTCTCAAAAGCAGAGTGTGTTTCTTGCAAGGCGAGCTAGCGTTTGTTTCCCAGTCCTAAACGGAGTTGAATCCCATGCAGTTTCTGGTCCTACGAGCAAGAGTTGTTTTCTGCTGAGAAGAGTCACTATTGCGCTCCCATTGCCATACACAGTGCAAATAGCACTCGCGTCTGTTCCCAGCAAGTACAGTGTATTGGACTGAAGAGAAGCTACTGTTCTGGTCAGTTTCCTAAGCAGAGTTGAACTAGATATGCCCCGTGTGTGTAGGAAGCACAGTTCTTTTGTTCTGAGCAAGCTCACTGTTCTGGCCCTATAGGAAACACAGGAGAGTAGAAGAGTGCTGTTTTCTCAAAAGCAGAGTGTGTTTCTTGCAAGGCGAGCTAGCGTTTGTTTCCCAGTCCTAAACGGAGTTGAATCCCATGCAGTTTCTGGTCCTACGAGCAAGAGTTGTTTTCTGCTAAGAAGAGTCACTATTGCGCTCCCATTGCCATACACAGTGCAAATAGCACTCGCGTCTGTTCCCAGCAAGTACAGTGTATTGGACTGAAGAGAAGCTACTGTTCTGGTCAGTTTCCTAAGCAGAGTTGAACTAGATATGCCCCATGTGTGTAGGAAGCACAGTTCTTTGGTTCTGAGCAAGCTCACTGTTCTGGCCCTATAGGAAACACAGGAGAGTAGAAGAGCGCTGTTTTCTCAAAAGCAGAGTGTGTTTCTTGCAAGGCGAGCTAGCGTTTGTTTCCCAGTCCTAAACAGAGTAGAATCCCATGCAGTTTCTGGTCCTACGAGCAAGAGTTGTTTTCTGCTAAGAAGAGTCACTATTGCGCTCCCATTGCCATACACAGTGCAAATAGCACTCGCGTCTGTTCCCAGCAAGTACAGTGTATTGGACTGAAGAGAAGCTACTGTTCTGGTCAGTTTCCTAAGCAGAGTTGAACTAGATATGCCCCGTGTGTGTAGGAAGCACAGTTTTTTTGTTCTGAGCAAGCTCACTGTTCTGGCCCTATAGGAAACACAGGAGAGTAGAAGAGTGCTGTTTTCTCAAAAGCAGAGTGTGTTTCTTGCAAGGCGAGCTAGCGTTTGTTTCCCAGTCCTAAACGGAGTTGAATCCCATGCAGTTTCTGGTCCTACGAGCAAGAGTTGTTTTCTGCTAAGAAGAGTCACTATTGCGCTCCCATTGCCATACACAGTGCAAATAGCACTCGCGTCTGTTCCCAGCAAGTACAGTGTATTGGACTGAAGAGAAGCTACTGTTCTGGTCAGTTTCCTAAGCAGAGTTGAACTAGATATGCCCCGTGTGTGTAGGAAGCACAGTTCTTTGGTTCTGAGCAAGCTCACTGTTCTGGCCCTATAGGAAACACAGGAGAGTAGAAGAGTGCTGTTTTCTCAAAAGCAGAGTGTGTTTTTGCAAGGCGAGCTAGCATTTGTTTCCCAGTCCTAAACGGAGTTGAATCCCATGCAGTTTCTGGTCCTACGAGCAAGAGTTGTTTTCTGCTAAGAAGAGTCACTATTGCGCTCCCTTTGCCATACACAGTGCAAATAGCACTCGCGTCTGTTCCCAGCAAGTACAGTGTATTGGACTGAAGAGAAGCTACTGTTCTTGTCAGTTTCCTAAGCAGAGTTGAACTAGATATGCCCCGTGTGTGTAGGAAGCACAGTTCTTTTGTTCTGAGCAAGCTCACTGTTCTGGCCCTATAGGAAACACAGGAGAGTAGAAGAGTGCTGTTTTCTCAAAAGCAGAGTGTGTTTCTTGCAAGGCGAGCTAGCGTTTGTTTCCCAGTCCTAAACGGAGTTGAATCCCATGCAGTTTCTGGTCCTACGAGCAAGAGTTGTTTTCTGCTAAGAAGAGTCACTATTGCGCTCCCATTGCCATACACAGTGCAAATAGCACTCGCGTCTGTTCCCAGCAAGTACAGTGTATTGGACTGAAGAGAAGCTACTGTTCTGGTCAGTTTCCTAAGCAGAGTTGAACTAGATATGCCCCGTGTGTGTAGGAAGCACAGTTCTTTTGTTCTGAGCAAGCTCACTGTTCTGGCCCTATAGGAAACACAGGAGAGTAGAAGAGTGCTGTTTTCTCAAAAGCAGAGTGTGTTTCTTGCAAGGCGAGCTAGCGTTTGTTTCCCAGTCCTAAACGGAGTAGAATCCCATGCAGTTTCTGGTCCTACGAGCAAGAGTTGTTTTCTGCTAAGAAGAGTCACTATTGTGCTCCCATTGCCATACACAGTGCAAATAGCACTCGCGTCTGTTCCCAGCAAGTACAGTGTATTGGACTGAAGAGAAGCTACTGTTCTGGTCAGTTTCCTAAGCAGAGTTGAACTAGATATGCCCCGTGTGTGTAGGAAGCACAGTTCTTTTGTTCTGAGCAAGCTCACTGTTCTGGCCCTATAGGAAACACAGGAGAGTAGAAGAGTGCTGTTTTCTCAAAAGCAGAGTGTGTTTCTTGCAAGGCGAGCTAGCGTTTGTTTCCCAGTCCTAAACGGAGTTGAATCCCATGCAGTTTCTGGTCCTACGAGCAAGAGTTGTTTTCTGCTAAGAAGAGTCACTATTGCGCTCCCATTGCCATACACAGTGCAAATAGCACTCGCGTCTGTTCCCAGCAAGTACAGTGTATTGGACTGAAGAGAAGCTACTGTTCTTGTCAGTTTCCTAAGCAGAGTTGAACTAGATATGCCCCGTGTATGTAGGAAGCACAGTTCTTTTGTTCTGAGCAAGCTCACTGTTCTGGCCCTATAGGAAACACAGGAGAGTAGAAGAGTGCTGTTTTCTCAAAAGCAGAGTGTGTTTCTTGCAATGCGAGCTAGCGTTTGTTTCCCAGTCCTAAACGGAGTTGAATCCCATGCAGTTTGTGGTCCTATGAGCAAGAGTTGTTTTCTGCTAAGAAGAGTCACTATTGCGCTCCCATTGCCATACACAGTGCAAATAGCACTCGCGTCTGTTCCCAGCAAGTACAGTGTATTGGACTGAAGAGAAGCTACTGTTCTGGTCAGTTTCCTAAGCAGAGTTGAACTAGATATGCCCCGTGTGTGTAGGAAGCACAGTTCTTTTGTTCTGAGCAAGCTCACTGTTCTGGCCCTATAGGAAACACAGGAGAGTAGAAGAGTGCTGTTTTCTCAAAAGCAGAGTGTGTTTCTTGCAAGGCGAGCTAGCGTTTGTTTCCCAGTCCTAAACGGAGTTGAATCCCATGCAGTTTCTGGTCCTACGAGCAAGAGTTGTTTTCTGCTAAGAAGAGTCACTATTGCGCTCCCATTGCCATACACAGTGCAAATAGCACTCACGTCTGTTCCCAGCAAGTACAGTGTATTGGACTGAAGAGAAGCTACTGTTCTGGTCAGTTTCCTAAGCAGAGTTGAACTAGATATGCCCCGTGTGTGTAGGAAGCACAGTTCTTTTGTTCTGAGCAAGCTCACTGTTCTGGCCCTATAGGAAACACAGGAGAGTAGAAGAGTGCTGTTTTCTCAAAAGCAGAGTGTGTTTCTTGCAAGGCGAGCTAGCGTTTGTTTCCCAGTCCTAAACGGAGTTGAATCCCATGCAGTTTCTGGTCCTACGAGCAAGAGTTGTTTTCAGCTAAGAAGAGTCACTCTTGCGCTCCCATTGCCATACACAGTGCAAATAGCACTCGCGTCTGTTCCCAGCAAGTACAGTGTATTGGACTGAAGAGAAGCTACTGTTCTGGTCAGTTTCCTAAGCAGAGTTGAACTAGATATGCCCCGAGTGTGTAGGAAGCACAGTTCTTTTGTTCTGAGCAAGCTCACTGTTCTGGCCCTATAGGAAACACAGGAGAGTAGAAGAGTGCTGTTTTCTCAAAAGCAGAGTGTGTTTCTTGCAAGGCGAGCTAGCGTTTGTTTCCCAGTCCTAAACGGAGTTGAATCCCATGCAGTTTCTGGTCCTACGAGCAAGAGTTGTTTTCTGCTAAGAAGAGTCACTATTGCGCTCCCATTGCCATACACAGTGCAAATAGCACTCGCGTCTGTTCCCAGCAAGTACAGTGTATTGGACTGAACAGAAGCTACTGTTCTGGTCAGTTTCCTAAGCAGAGTTGAACTAGATATGCCCCGTGTGTGTAGGAAGCACAGTTCTTTTGTTCTGAGCAAGCTCACTGTTCTGGCCCTATAGGAAACACAGGAGAGTAGAAGAGTTCTTTTTTCTCAAAAGCAGAGTGTGTTTCTTGCAAGGCGAGCTAGCGTTTGTTTCCCAGTGTTAAACGGAGTTGAATCCCATGCAGTTTCTGGTCCTACGAGCAAGAGTTGTTTTCTGCTAAGAAGAGTCACTATTGCGCTCCCATTGCCATACACAGTGCAAATAGCACTCGCGTCTGTTCCCAGCAAGTACAGTGTATTGGACTGAAGAGAAGCTACTGTTCTGGTCAGTTTCCTAAGCAGAGTTGAACTAGATATGCCCCGTGTGTGTAGGAAGCACAGTTCTTTTGTTCTGAGCAAGCTCACTGTTCTGGCCCTATAGGAAACACAGGAGAGTAGAAGAGTGCTGTTTACTCAAAAGCAGAGTGTGTTTTTGCAAGGCGAGCTAGCATTTGTTTCCCAGTCCTAAACGGAGTTGAATCCCATGCAGTTTCTGGTCCTACGAGCAAGAGTTGTTTTCTGCTAAGAAGAGTCACTATTGCGCTCCCATTGCCATACACAGTGCAAATAGCACTCGCGTCTGTTCCCAGCAAGTACAGTGTATTGGACTGAAGAGAAGCTACTGTTCTTGTCAGTTTCCTAAGCAGAGTTGAACTAGATATGCCCCGTGTGTGTAGGAAGCACAGTTCTTTTGTTCTGAGCAAGCTCACTGTTCTGGCCCTATAGGAAACACAGGAGAGTAGAAGAGTGCTGTTTTCTCAAAAGCAGAGTGTGTTTCTTGCAAGGCGAGCTAGCGTTTGTTTCCCAGTCCTAAACGGAGTTGAATCCCATGCAGTTTCTGGTCCTACGAGCAAGAGTTGTTTTCTGCTAAGAAGAGTCACTATTGCGCTCCCATTGCCATACACAGTGCAAATAGCACTCGCGTCTGTTCCCAGCAAGTACAGTGTATTGGACTGAAGAGAAGCTACTGTTCTGGTCAGTTTCCTAAGCAGAGTTGAACTAGATATGCCCCGTGTGTGTAGGAAGCACAGTTCTTTTGTTCTGAGCAAGCTCACTGTTCTGGCCCTATAGGAAACACAGGAGAGTAGAAGAGTGCTGTTTTCTCAAAAGCAGAGTGTGTTTCTTGCAAGGCGAGCTAGCGTTTGTTTCCCAGTCCTAAACGGAGAAGAATCCCATGCAGTTTCTGGTCCTACGAGCAAGAGTTGTTTTCTGCTAAGAAGAGTCACTATTGTGCTCCCATTGCCATACACAGTGCAAATAGCACTCGCGTCTGTTCCCAGCAAGTACAGTGTATTGGACTGAAGAGAAGCTACTGTTCTGGTCAGTTTCCTAAGCAGAGTTGAACTAGATATGCCCCGTGTGTGTAGGAAGCACAGTTCTTTTGTTCTGAGCAAGCTCACTGTTCTGGCCCTATAGGAAACACAGGAGAGTAGAAGAGTGCTGTTTTCTCAAAAGCAGAGTGTGTTTCTTGCAAGGCGAGCTAGCGTTTGTTTCCCAGTCCTAAACGGAGTTGAATCCCATGCAGTTTCTGGTCCTACGAGCAAGAGTTGTTTTCTGCTAAGAAGAGTCACTATTGCGCTCCCATTGCCATACACAGTGCAAATAGCACTCGCGTCTGTTCCCAGCAAGTACAGTGTATTGGACTGAAGAGAAGCTACTGTTCTTGTCAGTTTCCTAAGCAGAGTTGAACTAGATATGCCCCGTGTATGTAGGAAGCACAGTTCTTTTGTTCTGAGCAAGCTCACTGTTCTGGCCCTATAGGAAACACAGGAGAGTAGAAGAGTGCTGTTTTCTCAAAAGCAGAGTGTGTTTCTTGCAATGCGAGCTGGCGTTTGTTTCCCAGTCCTAAACGGAGTTGAATCCCATGCAGTTTGTGGTCCTACGAGCAAGAGTTGTTTTCTGCTAAGAAGAGTCACTATTGCGCTCCCATTGCCATACACAGTGCAAATAGCACTCGCGTCTGTTCCCAGCAAGTACAGTGTATTGGACTGAAGAGAAGCTACTGTTCTGGTCAGTTTCCTAAGCAGAGTTGAACTAGATATGCCCCGTGTGTGTAGGAAGCACAGTTCTTTTGTTCTGAGCAAGCTCACTGTTCTGGCCCTATAGGAAACACAGGAGAGTAGAAGAGTGCTGTTTTCTCAAAAGCAGAGTGTGTTTCTTGCAAGGCGAGCTAGCGTTTGTTTCCCAGTCCTAAACGGAGTTGAATCCCATGCAGTTTGTGGTCCTAAGAGCAAGAGTTGTTTTCTGCTAAGAAGAGTCACTATTGCGCTCCCATTGCCATACACAGTGCAAATAGCACTCGCGTCTGTTCCCAGCAAGTACAGTGTATTGGACTGAAGAGAAGCTACTGTTCTGGTCAGTTTCCTAAGCAGAGTTGAACTAGATATGCCCCGTGTGTGTAGGAAGCACAGTTCTTTTGTTCTGAGCAAGCTCACTGTTCTGGCCCTATAGGAAACACAGGAGAGTAGAAGAGTGCTGTTTTCTCAAAAGCAGAGTGTGTTTCTTGCAAGGCGAGCTAGTGTTTGTTTCCCAGTCCTAAACGGAGTTGAATCCCATGCAGTTTGTGGTCCTACGAGCAAGAGTTGTTTTCTGCTAAGAAGAGTCACTATTGCGCTCCCATTGCCATACACAGTGCAAATAGCACTCGCGTCTGTTCCCAGCAAGTACAGTGTATTGGACTGAAGAGAAGCTACTGTTCTGGTCAGTTTCCTAAGCAGAGTTGAACTAGATATGCCCCGTGTGTGTAGGAAGCACAGTTCTTTTGTTCTGAGCAAGCTCACTGTTCTGGCCCTATAGGAAACACAGGAGAGTAGAAGAGTGCTGTTTTCTCAAAAGCAGAGTGTGTTTCTTGCAAGGCGAGCTAGCGTTTGTTTCCCAGTCCTAAACGGAGTTGAATCCCATGCAGTTTCTGGTCCTACGAGCAAGAGTTGTTTTCTGCTAAGAAGAGTCACTATTGCGCTCCCATTGCCATACACAGTGCAAATAGCACTCGCGTCTGTTCCCAGCAAGTACAGTGTATTGGACTGAAGAGAAGCTACTGTTCTGGTCAGTTTCCTAAGCAGAGTTGAACTAGATATGCCCCGTGTGTGTAGGAAGCACAGTTCTTTTGTTCTGAGCAAGCTCACTGTTCTGGCCCTATAGGAAACACAGGAGAGTAGAAGAGTGCTGTTTTCTCAAAAGCAGAGTGTGTTTCTTGCAAGGCCAGCTAGCGTTTGTTTCCCAGTCCTAAACGGAGTTGAATCCCATGCAGTTTGTGGTCCTACGAGCAAGAGTTGTTTTCTGCTAAGAAGAGTCACTATTGCGCTCCCATTGCCATACACAGTGCAAATAGCACTCGTGTCTGTTCCCAGCAAGTACAGTGTATTGGACTGAAGAGAAGCTACTGTTCTGGTCAGTTTCCTAAGCAGAGTTGAACTAGATATGCCCCGTGTGTGTAGGAAGCACAGTTCTTTTGTTCTGAGCAAGCTCACTGTTCTGGCCCTATAGGAAACACAGGAGAGTAGAAGAGTGCTGTTTTCTCAAAAGCAGAGTGTGTTTCTTGCAAGGCGAGCTAGCGTTTGTTTCCCAGTCCTAAACGGAGTAGAATCCCATGCAGATTCTGGTCCTACGAGCAAGAGTTGTTTTCTGCTAAGAAGAGTCACTATTGCGCTCCCATTGCCATACACAGTGCAAATAGCACTCGCGTCTGTTCCCAGCAAGTACAGTGTATTGGACTGAAGAGAAGCTACTGTTCTGGTCAGTTTCCTAAGCAGAGTTTAACTAGATATGCCCCGTGTGTGTAGGAAGCACAGTTCTTTGGTTCTGAGCAAGCTCACTGTTCTGGCCCTATAGGAAACACAGGAGAGTAGAAGAGTGCTGTTTTCTCAAAAGCAGAGTGTGTTTCTTGCAAGGCGAGCTAGCGTTTGTTTCCCAGTCGTAAACGGAGTTGAATCCCATGCAGTTTCTGGTCCTACGAGCAAGAGTTGTTTTCTGCTAAGAAGAGTCACTATTGCGCTCCCATTGCCATACACAGTGCAAATAGCACTCGCGTCTGTTCCCAGCAAGTACAGTGTATTGGACTGAAGAGAAGCTACTGTTCTGGTCAGTTTCCTAAGCAGAGTTGAACTAGATATGCCCCGTGTGTGTAGGAAGCACAGTTCTTTTGTTCTGAGCAAGCTCACTGTTCTGGCCCTATAGGAAACACAGGAGAGTAGAAGAGTGCTGTTTTCTCAAAAGCAGAGTGTGTTTCTTGCAAGGCGAGCTAGCGTTTGTTTCCCAGTCCTAAACGGAGTAGAATCCCATGCAGTTTCTGGTCCTACGAGCAAGAGTTGTTTTCTGCTAAGAAGAGTCACTATTGCGCTCCCATTGCCATACACAGTGCAAATAGCACTCGCGTCTGTTCCCAGCAAGTACAGTGTATTGGACTGAAGAGAAGCTACTGTTCTTGTCAGTTTCCTAAGCAGAGTTGAACTAGATATGCCCCGTGTGTGTAGGAAGCACAGTTCTTTTGTTCTGAGCAAGCTCACTGTTCTGGCCCTTTAGGAAACACAGGAGAGTAGAAGAGTGCTGTTTTCTCAAAAGCAGAGTGTGTTTCTTGCAAGGCGAGCTAGCGTTTGTTTCCCAGTCCTAAACGGAGTAGAATCCCATGCAGATTCTGGTCCTACGAGCAAGAGTTGTTTTCTGCTAAGAAGAGTCACTATTGCGCTCCCATTGCCATACACAGTGCAAATAGCACTCGCGTCTGTTCCCAGCAAGTACAGTGTATTGGACTGAAGAGAAGCTACTGTTCTGGTCAGTTTCCTAAGCAGAGTTGAACTAGATATGCCCCGTGTGTGTAGGAAGCACAGTTCTTTGGTTCTGAGCAAGCTCACTGTTCTGGCCCTATAGGAAACACAGGAGAGTAGAAGAGTGCTGTTTTCTCAAAAGCAGAGTGTGTTTCTTGCAAGGCGAGCTAGCGTTTGTTTCCCAGTCGTAAACGGAGTTGAATCCCATGCAGTTTCTGGTCCTACGAGCAAGAGTTGTTTTCTGCTAAGAAGAGTCACTATTGCGCTCCCATTGCCATACACAGTGCAAATAGCACTCGCGTCTGTTCCCAGCAAGTACAGTGTATTGGACTGAAGAGAAGCTACTGTTCTGGTCAGTTTCCTAAGCAGAGTTGAACTAGATATGCCCCGTGTGTGTAGGAAGCACAGTTCTTTTGTTCTGAGCAAGCTCACTGTTCTGGCCCTATAGGAAACACAGGAGAGTAGAAGAGTGCTGTTTTCTCAAAAGCAGAGTGTGTTTCTTGCAAGGCGAGCTAGCGTTTGTTTCCCAGTCCTAAACGGAGTAGAATCCCATGCAGTTTCTGGTCCTACGAGCAAGAGTTGTTTTCTGCTAAGAAGAGTCACTATTGCGCTCCCATTGCCATACACAGTGCAAATAGCACTCGCGTCTGTTCCCAGCAAGTACAGTGTATTGGACTGAAGAGAAGCTACTGTTCTTGTCAGTTTCCTAAGCAGAGTTGAACTAGATATGCCCCGTGTGTGTAGGAAGCACAGTTCTTTTGTTCTGAGCAAGCTCACTGTTCTGGCCCTTTAGGAAACACAGGAGAGTAGGAGAGTGCTGTTTTCTCAAAAGCAGAGTGTGTTTCTTGCAAGGCGAGCTAGCGTTTGTTTCCCAGTCCTAAACGGAGTAGAATCCCATGCAGATTCTGGTCCTACGAGCAAGAGTTGTTTTCTGCTAAGAAGAGTCACTATTGCGCTCCCATTGCCATACACAGTGCAAATAGCACTCGTGTCTGTTCCCAGCAAGTACAGTGTATTGGACTGAAGAGAAGCTACTGTTCTTGTCAGTTTCCTAAGCAGAGTTGAACTAGATATGCCCCGTGTGTGTAGGAAGCACAGTTCTTTTGTTCTGAGCAAGCTCACTGTTCTGGCCCTATAGGAAACACAGGAGGGTAGAGGAGTGCTGTTTTCTCAAAAGCAGAGTGTGTTTCTTGCAAGGCGAGCTAGCGTTTGTTTCCCAGTCCTAAACGGAGTTGAATCCCATGCAGTTTGTGGTCCTACGAGCAAGAGTTGTTTTCTGCTAAGAAGAGTCACTATTGCGCTCCCATTGCCATACACAGTGCAAATAGCACTCGCGTCTGTTCCCAGCAAGTACAGTGTATTGGACTGAAGAGAAGCTACTGTTCTTGTCAGTTTCCTAAGCAGAGTTGAACTAGATATGCCCCGTGTGTGTAGGAAGCACAGTTCTTTTGTTCTGAGCAAGCTCACTGTTCTGGCCCTATAGGAAACACAGGAGAGTAGAAGAGTGCTGTTTTCTCAAAAGCAGAGTGTGTTTCTTGCAAGGCGAGCTAGCGTTTGTTTCCCAGTCCTAAACGGAGTTGAATCCCATGCAGTTTCTGGTCCTACGAGCAAGAGTTGTTTTCTGCTAAGAAGAGTCACTATTGCGCTCCCATTGCCATACACAGTGCAAATAGCACTCGCGTCTGTTCCCAGCAAGTACAGTGTATTGGACTGAAGAGAAGCTACTGTTCTGGTCAGTTTCCTAAGCAGAGTTGAACTAGATATGCCCCGTGTGTGTAGGAAGCACAGTTCTTTGGTTCTGAGCAAGCTCACTGTTCTGGCCCTATAGGAAACACAGGAGAGTAGAAGAGTGCTGTTTTCTCAAAAGCAGAGTGTGTTTCTTGCAAGGCGAGCTAGCGTTTGTTTCCCAGTCCTAAACGGAGTAGAATCCCATGCAGTTTCTGGTCCTACGAGCAAGAGTTGTTTTCTGCTAAGAAGAGTCACTATTGCGCTCCCATTGCCATACACAGTGCAAATAGCACTCGCGTCTGTTCCCAGCAAGTACAGTGTATTGGACTGAAGAGAAGCTACTGTTCTGGTCAGTTTCCTAAGCAGAGTTGAACTAGATATGCCCCGTGTGTGTAGGAAGCACAGTTCTTTTGTTCTGAGCAAGCTCACTGTTCTGGCCCTTTAGGAAACACAGGAGAGTAGAAGAGTGCTGTTTTCTCAAAAGCAGAGTGTGTTTCTTGCAAGGCGAGCTAGCGTTTGTTTCCCAGTCCTAAACGGAGTTGAATCCCATGCAGTTTGTGGTCCTACGAGCAAGAGTTGTTTTCTGCTAAGAAGAGTCACTATTGCGCTCCCATTGCCATACACAGTGCAAATAGCACTCGCGTCTGTTCCCAGCAAGTACAGTGTATTGGACTGAAGAGAAGTTACTGTTCTGGTCAGGTTCCTAAGCAGAGTTGAACTAGATATGCCCCGTGTGTGTAGGAAGCACAGTTCTTTTGTTCTGAGCAAGCTCACTGTTCTGGCCCTATAGGAAACACAGGAGAGTAGAAGAGTGCTGTTTTCTCAAAAGCAGAGTGTGTTTCTTGCAAGGCGAGCTAGCGTTTGTTTCCCAGTCCTAAACGGAGTTGAATCCCATGCAGTTTCTGGTCCTACGAGCAAGAGTTGTTTTCTGCTAAGAAGAGTCACTATTGCGCTCCCATTGCCATACACAGTGCAAATAGCACTCGCGTCTGTTCCCAGCAAGTACAGTGTATTGGACTGAAGAGAAGCTACTGTTCTGGTCAGTTTCCTAAGCAGAGTTGAACTAGATATGCCCCATGTGTGTAGGAAGCACAGTTCTTTTGTTCTGAGCAAGCTCACTGTTCTGGCCCTATAGGAAACACAGGAGAGTAGATGAGTGCTGTTTTCTCAAAAGCAGAGTGTGTTTCTTGCAAGGCGAGCTAGCGTTTGTTTCCCAGTCCTAAACGGAGTAGAATCCCATGCAGTTTCTGGTCCTACGAGCAAGAGTTGTTTTCTGCTAAGAAGAGTCACTATTGCGCTCCCATTGCCATACACAGTGCAAATAGCACTCGCGTCTGTTCCCAGCAAGTACAGTGTATTGGACTGAAGAGAAGCAACTGTTCTGGTCAGTTTCCTAAGCAGAGTTGAACTAGATATGCCTCGTGTGTGTAGGAAGCACAGTTTTTTTGTTCTGAGCAAGCTCACTGTTCTGGCCCTATAGGAAACACAGGAGAGTAGAAGAGTGCTGTTTTCTCAAAAGCAGAGTGTGTTTCTTGCAAGGCGAGCTAGCGTTTGTTTCCCAGTCCTAAACGGAGTTGAATCCCATGCAGTTTCAGGTCCTACGAGCAAGAGTTGTTTTCTGCTAAGAAGAGTCACTATTGCGCTCCCATTGCCATACACAGTGCAAATAGCACTCGCGTCTGTTCCCAGCAAGTACAGTGTATTGGACTGAAGAGAAGCTACTGTTCTGGTCAGTTTCCTAAGCAGAGTTGAACTAGATATGCCCCGTGTGTAGGAAGCACAGTTCTTTTGTTCTGAGCAAGCTCACTGTTCTGGCCCTATAGGAAACACAGGAGAGTAGAAGAGTGCTGTTTTCTCAAAAGCAGAGTGTGTTTCTTGCAAGGCGAGCTAGCGTTTGTTTCCCAGTCCTAAACGGAGTAGAATCCCATGCAGATTCTGGTCCTACGAGCAAGAGTTGTTTTCTGCTAAGAAGAGTCACTATTGCGCTCCCATTGCCATACACAGTGCAAATAGCACTCGCGTCTGTTCCCAGCAAGTACAGTGTATTGGACTGAAGAGAAGCTACTGTTCTTGTCAGTTTCCTAAGCAGGGTTGAACTAGATATGCCCCGTGTGTGTAGGAAGCACAGTTCTTTTGTTCTGAGCAAGCTCACTGTTCTGGCCCTATAGGAAACACAGGAGAGTAGAAGAGTGCTGTTTTCTCAAAAGCAGAGTGTGTTTCTTGCAAGGCGAGCTAGCGTTTGTTTCCCAGTCCTAAACGGAGTTGAATCCCATGCAGTTTGTGGTCCTACGAGCAAGAGTTGTTTTCTGCTAAGAAGAGTCACTATTGCGCTCCCATTGCCATACACAGTGCAAATAGCACTCGCGTCTGTTCCCAGCAAGTACAGTGTATTGGACTGAAGAGAAGCTACTGTTCTTGTCAGTTTCCTAAGCAGAGTTGAACTAGATATGCCCCGTGTGTGTAGGAAGCACAGTTCTTTTGTTCTGAGCAAGCTCACTGTTCTGGCCCTATAGGAAACACAGGAGAGTAGAAGAGTGCTGTTTTCTCAAAAGCAGAGTGTGTTTCTTGCAAGGCGAGCTAGCGTTTGTTTCCCAGTCCTAAACGGAGTTGAATCCCATGCAGTTTGTGGTCCTACGAGCAAGAGTTGTTTTCTGCTAAGAAGAGTCACTATTGCGCTCCCATTGCCATACACAGTGCAAATAGCACTCACGTCTGTTCCCAGCAAGTACAGTGTATTGGACTGAAGAGAAGCTACTGTTCTGGTCAGTTTCCTAAGCAGAGTTGAACTAGATATGCCCCGTGTGTGTAGGAAGCACAGTTCTTTTGTTCTGAGCAAGCTCACTGTTCTGGCCCTATAGGAAACACAGGAGAGTAGAAGAGTGCTGTTTTCTCAAAAGCAGAGTGTGATTCTTGCAAGGCGAGCTAGCGTTTGTTTCCCAGTCCTAAACGGAGTTGAATCCCATGCAGTTTCTGGTCCTACGAGCAAGAGTTGTTTTCAGCTAAGAAGAGTCACTATTGCGCTCCCATTGCCATACACAGTGCAAATAGCACTCGCGTCTGTTCCCAGCAAGTACAGTGTATTGGACTGAAGAGAAGCTACTGTTCTGGTCAGTTTCCTAAGCAGAGTTGAACTAGATATGCCCCGTGTGTGTAGGAAGCACAGTTCTTTGGTTCTGAGCAAGCTCACTGTTCTGGCCCTATAGGAAACACAGGAGAGTAGAAGAGTGCTGTTTTCTCAAAAGCAGAGTGTGTTTCTTGCAAGGCGAGCTAGCGTTTGTTTCCCAGTCCTAAACGGAGTAGAATCCCATGCAGATTCTGGTCCTACGAGCAAGAGTTGTTTTCTGCTAAGAAGAGTCACTATTGCGCTCCCATTGCCATACACAGTGCAAATAGCACTCGCGTCTGTTCCCAGCAAGTACAGTGTATTGGACTGAAGAGAAGCTACTGTTCTTGTCAGTTTCCTAAGCAGAGTTGAACTAGATATGGCCCGTGTGTGTAGGAAGCACAGTTCTTTTGTTCTGAGCAAGCTCACTGTTCTGGCCCTATAGGAAACACAGGAGAGTAGAAGAGTGCTGTTTTCTCAAAAGCAGAGTGTGTTTCTTGCAAGGCGAGCTAGCGTTTGTTTCCCAGTCCTAAACGGAGTAGAATCCCATGCAGTTTCTGGTCCTACGAGCAAGAGTTGTTTTCTGCTAAGAAGAGTCACTATTGCGCTCCCATTGCCATACACAGTGCAAATAGCACTCGCGTCTGTTCCCAGCAAGTACAGTGTATTGGACTGAAGAGAAGCTACTGTTCTTGTCAGTTTCCTAAGCAGAGTTGAACTAGATATGCCCCGTGTGTGTAGGAAGCACAGTTCTTTTGTTCTGAGCAAGCTCACTGTTCTGGCCCTATAGGAAACACAGGAGAGTAGAAGAGTGCTGTTTTCTCAAAAGCAGAGTGTGTTTCTTGCAAGGCGAGCTAGCGTTTGTTTCCCAGTCCTAAACGGAGTTGAATCCCATGCAGTTTCTGGTCCTACGAGCAAGAGTTGTTTTCTGCTTAGAAATGTCACTATTGCGCTCTCATTGCCATACACAGTGCAAATAGCACTCGCGTCTGTTCCCAGCAAGTACAGTGTATTGGACTGAAAGGAAGCTACTGTTCTGGTCAGTTTCCTAAGCAGAGTTGAACTAGATATGCCCCGTGTGTGTAGGAAGCACAGTTCTTTTGTTCTGAGCAAGCTCACTGTTCTGGCCCTATAGGAAACACAGGAGAGTAGAAGAGTGCTGTTTTCTCAAAAGCAGAGTGTGTTTCTTGCAAGGCGAGCTAGCGTTTGTTTCCCAGTCCTAAACGGAGTTGAATCCCATGCAGTTTCTGGTCCTACGAGCAAGAGTTGTTTTCTGCTAAGAAGAGTCACTATTGCGCTCCCATTGCCATACACAGTGCAAATAGCACTCGCGTCTGTTCCCAGCAAGTACAGTGTATTGGACTGAAGAGAAGCTACTGTTCTTGTCAGTTTCCTAAGCAGAGTTGAACTAGATATGCCCCGTGTGTGTAGGAAGCACAGTTCTTTTGTTCTGAGCAAGCTCACTGTTCTGGCCCTTTAGGAAACACAGGAGAGTAGAAGAGTGCTGTTTTCTCAAAAGCAGAGTGTGTTTCTTGCAAGGCGAGCTAGCGTTTGTTTCCCAGTCCTAAACGGAGTAGAATCCCATGCAGATTCTGGTCCTACGAGCAAGAGTTGTTTTCTGCTAAGAAGAGTCACTATTGCGCTCCCATTGCCATACACAGTGCAAATAGCACTCGCGTCTGTTCCCAGCAAGTACAGTGTATTGGACTGAAGAGAAGCTACTGTTCTTGTCAGTTTCCTAAGCAGAGTTGAACTAGATATGCCCCGTGTGTGTAGGAAGCACAGTTCTTTTGTTCTGAGCAAGCTCACTGTTCTGGCCCTATAGGAAACACAGGAGAGTAGAAGAGTGCTGTTTTCTCAAAAGCAGAGTGTGTTTCTTGCAAGGCGAGCTAGCGTTTGTTTCCCAGTCCTAAACGGAGTTGAATCCCATGCAGTTTCTGGTCCTACGAGCAAGAGTTGTTTTCTGCTAAGAAGAGTCACTATTGCGCTCCCATTGCCATACACAGTGCAAATAGCACTCGCGTCTGTTCCCAGCAAGTACAGTGTATTGGACTGAAGAGAAGCTACTGTTCTGGTCAGTTTCCTAAGCAGAGTTGAACTAGATATGCCCCGTGTGTGTAGGAAGCACAGTTCTTTTGTTCTGAGCAAGCTCACTGTTCTGGCCCTATAGGAAACACAGGAGAGTAGAAGAGTGCTGTTTTCTCAAAAGCAGAGTGTGTTTCTTGCAAGGCGAGCTAGCGTTTGTTTCCCAGTCCTAAACGGAGTTGAATCCCATGCAGTTTCTGGTCCTACGAGCAAGAGTTGTTTTCAGCTAAGAAGAGTCACTATTGCGCTCCCATTGCCATACACAGTGCAAATAGCACTCGCGTCTGTTCCCAGCAAGTACAGTGTATTGGACTGAAGAGAAGCTACTGTTCTGGTCAGTTTCCTAAGCAGAGTTGAACTAGATATGCCCCGTGTGTGTAGGAAGCACAGTTCTTTTGTTCTGAGCAAGCTCACTGTTCTGGCCCTATAGGAAACACAGGAGAGTAGAAGAGTGCTGTTTTCTCAAAAGCAGAGTGTGTTTCTTGCAAGGCGAGCTAGCGTTTGTTTCCCAGTCCTAAACGGAGTAGAATCCCATGCAGATTCTGGTCCTACGAGCAAGAGTTGTTTTCTGCTAAGAAGAGTCACTATTGCGCTCCCATTGCCATACACAGTGCAAATAGCACTCGCGTCTGTTCTCAGCAAGTACAGTGTATTGGACTGAAGAGAAGCTACTGTTCTTGTCAGTTTCCTAAGCAGAGTTGAACTAGATATGCCCCGTGTGTGTAGGAAGCACAGTTCTTTTGTTCTGAGCAAGCTCACTGTTCTGGCCCTATAGGAAACACAGGAGAGTAGAAGAGTGCTGTTTTCTCAAAAGCAGAGTGTGTTTCTTGCAAGGCGAGCTAGCGTTTGTTTCCCAGTCCTAAACGGAGTTGAATCCCATGCAGTTTCTGCTCCTACGAGCAAGAGTTGTTTTCAGCTAAGAAGAGTCACTATTGCGCTCCCATTGCCATACACAGTGCAAATAGCACTCGCGTCTGTTCCCAGCAAGTACAGTGTATTGGACTGAAGAGAAGCTACTGTTCTGGTCAGTTTCCTAAGCAGAGTTGAACTAGATATGCCCCGTGTGTGTAGGAAGCACAGTTCTTTGGTTCTGAGCAAGCTCACTGTTCTGGCCCTATAGGAAACACAGGAGAGTAGAAGAGTGCTGTTTTCTCAAAAGCAGAGTGTGTTTCTTGCAAGGCGAGCTAGCGTTTGTTTCCCAGTCCTAAACGGAGTAGAATCCCATGCAGATTCTGGTCCTACGAGCAAGAGTTGTTTTCTGCTAAGAAGAGTCACTATTGCGCTCCCATTGCCATACACAGTGCAAATAGCACTCGCGTCTGTTCCCAGCAAGTACAGTGTATTGGACTGAAGAGAAGCTACTGTTCTTGTCAGTTTACTAAGCAGAGTTGAACTAGATATGCCCCGTGTGTGTAGGAAGCACAGTTCTTTTGTTCTGAGCAAGCTCACTGTTCTGGCCCTATAGGAAACACAGGAGAGTAGAAGAGTGCTGTTTTCTCAAAAGCAGAGTGTGTTTCTTGCAAGGCGAGCTAGCGTTTGTTTCCCAGTCCTAAACGGAGTTGAATCCCATGCAGTTTCTGGTCCTACGAGCAAGAGTTGTTTTCTGCTAAGAAGAGTCACTATTGCGCTCCCATTGCCATACACAGTGCAAATAGCACTCGCGTCTGTTCCCAGCAAGTACAGTGTATTGGACTGAAGAGAAGCTACTGTTCTGGTCAGTTTCCTAAGCAGAGTTGAACTAGATATGCCCCGTGTGTGTAGGAAGCACAGTTCTTTTGTTCTGAGCAAGCTCACTGTTCTGGCCCTATAGGAAACACAGGAGAGTAGAAGAGTGCTGTTTTCTCAAAAGCAGAGTGTGTTTCTTGCAAGGCGAGCTAGCGTTTGTTTCCCAGTCCTAAACGGAGTTGAATCCCATGCAGTTTGTGGTCCTACGAGCAAGAGTTGTTTTCTGCTAAGAAGAGTCACTATTGCGCTCCCATTGCCATACACAGTGCAAATAGCACTCGCGTCTGTTCCCAGCAAGTACAGTGTATTGGACTGAAGAGAAGCTACTGTTCTGGTCAGTTTCCTAAGCAGAGTTGAACTAGATATGGCCCGTGTGTGTAGGAAGCACAGTTCTTTTGTTCTGAGCAAGCTCACTGTTCTGGCCCTATAGGAAACACAGGAGAGTAGAAGAGTGCTGTTTTCTCAAAAGCAGAGTGTGTTTCTTGCAAGGCGAGCTAGCGTTTGTTTCCCAGTCCTAAACGGAGTTGAATCCCATGCAGTTTCTGGTCCTACGAGCAAGAGTTGTTTTCTGCTAAGAAGAGTCACTATTGCGCTCCCATTGCCATACACAGTGCAAATAGCACTCGCGTCTGTTCCCAGCAAGTACAGTGTATTGGACTGAAGAGAAGCTACTGTTCTGGTCAGTTTCCTAAGCAGAGTTGAACTAGATATGCCCCGTGTGTGTAGGAAGCACAGTTCTTTTGTTCTGAGCAAGCTCACTGTTCTGGCCCTATAGGAAACACAGGAGAGTAGAAGAGTGCTGTTTTCTCAAAAGCAGAGTGTGTTTCTTGCAAGGCGAGCTAGTGTTTGATCCCAGTCCTAAACGGAGTTGAATCCCATGCAGTTTCTGGTCCTACGAGCAAGAGTTGTTTTCTGCTAAGAAGAGTCACTATTGCGCTCCCATTGCCATACACAGTGCAAATAGCACTCGTGTCTGTTCCCAGCAAGTACAGTGTATTGGACTGAAGAGAAGCTACTGTTCTGGTCAGTTTCCTAAGCAGAGTTGAACTAGATATGCCCCGTGTGTGTAGGAAGCACAGTTCTTTTGTTCTGAGCAAGCTCACTGTTCTGGCCCTATAGGAAACACAGGAGAGTAGAAGAGTGCTGTTTTCTCAAAAGCAGAGTGTGTTTCTTGCAAGGCGAGCTAGCGTTTGTTTCCCAGTCCTAAACGGAGTTGAATCCCACGCAGTTTCTGGTCCTACGAGCAAGAGTTGTTTTCAGCTAAGAAGAGTCACTATTGCGCTCCCATTGCCATACACAGTGCAAATAGCACTCGCGTCTGTTCCCAGCAAGTACAGTGTATTGGACTGAAGAGAAGCTACTGTTCTGGTCAGTTTCCTAAGCAGAGTTGAACTAGATATGGCCCGTGTGTGTAGGAAGCACAGTTCTTTTGTTCTGAGCAAGCTCACTGTTCTGGCCCTATAGGAAACACAGGAGAGTAGAAGAGTGCTGTTTTCTCAAAAGCAGAGTGTGTTTCTTGCAAGGCGAGCTAGCGTTTGTTTCCCAGTCCTAAACAGAGTTGAATCCCATGCAGTTTGTGGTCCTACGAGCAAGAGTTGTTTTCTGCTAAGAAGAGTCACTATTGCGCTCCCATTGCCATACACAGTGCAAATAGCACTCGCGTCTGTTCCCAGCAAGTACAGTGTATTGGACTGAAGAGAAGCTACTGTTCTGGTCAGTTTCCTAAGCAGAGTTGAACTAGATATGGCCCGTGTGTGTAGGAAGCACAGTTCTTTTGTTCTGAGCAAGCTCACTGTTCTGGCCCTATAGGAAACACGGGAGAGTAGAAGAGTGCTGTTTTCTCAAAAGCAGAGTGTGTTTCTTGCAAGGCGAGCTAGCGTTTGTTTCCCAGTCCTAAACGGAGTTGAATCCCATGCAGTTTCTGGTCCTACGAGCAAGAGTTGTTTTCTGCTAAGAAGAGTCACTATTGCGCTCCCATTGCCATACACAGTGCAAATAGCACTCGCGTCTGTTCCCAGCAAGTACAGTGTATTGGACTGAAGAGAAGCTACTGTTCTGGTCAGTTTCCTAAGCAGAGTTGAACTAGATATGCCCCGTGTGTGTAGGAAGCACAGTTCTTTTGTTCTGAGCAAGCTCACTGTTCTGGCCCTATAGGAAACACAGGAGAGTAGAAGAGTGCTGTTTTCTCAAAAGCAGAGTGTGTTTTTGCAAGGCGAGCTAGCATTTGTTTCCCAGTAATAAACGGAGTTGAATCCCATGCAGTTTCTGGTTCTACGAGCAAGAGTTGTTTTCTGCTAAGAAGAGTCACTATTGCGCTCCCATTGCCATACACAGTGCAAATAGCACTCGCGTCTGTTCCCAGCAAGTACAGTGTATTGGACTGAAGAGAAGCTACTGTTCTGGTCAGTTTCCTAAGCAGAGTTGAACTAGATATGCCCCGTGTGTGTAGGAAGCACAGTTCTTTTGTTCTGAGCAAGCTCACTGTTCTGGCCCTATAGGAAACACAGGAGAGTAGAAGAGTGCTGTTTTCTCAAAAGCAGAGTGTGTTTCTTGCAAGGCGAGCTAGCGTTTGTTTCCCAGTCCTAAACGGAGTTGAATCCCATGCAGTTTCTGGTCCTACGAGCAAGAGTTGTTTTCTGCTAAGAAGAGTCACTATTGCGCTCCCATTGCCATACACAGTGCAAATAGCACTCGCGTCTGTTCCCAGCAAGTACAGTGTATTGGACTGAAGAGAAGCTACTGTTCTGGTCAGTTTCCTAAGCAGAGTTGAACTAGATATGCCCCGTGTGTGTAGGAAGCACAGTTCTTTTGTTCTGAGCAAGCTCACTGTTCTGGCCCTATAGGAAACACGGGAGAGTAGAAGAGTGCTGTTTTCTCAAAAGCAGAGTGTGTTTCTTGCAAGGCGAGCTAGCGTTTGTTTCCCAGTCCTAAACGGAGTTGAATCCCATGCAGTTTCTGGTCCTACGAGCAAGAGTTGTTTTCTGCTAAGAAGAGTCACTATTGCGCTCCCATTGCCATACACAGTGCAAATAGCACTCGCGTCTGTTCCCAGCAAGTACAGTGTATTGGACTGAAGAGAAGCTACTGTTCTTGTCAGTTTCTTAAGCAGAGTTGAACTAGATATGCCCCGTGTGTGTAGGAAGCACAGTTCTTTGGTTCTGAGCAAGCTTACTGTTCTGGCCCTATAGGAAACACAGGAGAGTAGAAGAGTGCTGTTTTCTCAAAAGCAGAGTGTGTTTCTTGCAAGGCGAGCTAGCGTTTGTTTCCCAGTCCTAAACGGAGTTGAATCCCATGCAGTTTCTGGTCCTACGAGCAAGAGTTGTTTTCTGCTAAGAAGAGTCACTATTGCGCTCCCATTGCCATATACAGTGCAAATAGCACTCGCGTCTGTTCCCAGCAAGTACAGTGTATTGGACTGAAGAGAAGCTACTGTTCTTGTCAGTTTCCTAAGCAGAGTTGAACTAGATATGCCCCGTGTGTGTAAAAAGCACAGTTCTTTTGTTCTGAGCAAGCTCACTGTTCTGGCCCTATAGGAAACACAGGAGAGTAGAAGAGTGCTGTTTTCTCAAAAGCAGAGTGTGTTTCTTGCAAGGCGAGCTAGCGTTTGTTTCCCAGTCCTAAACGGAGTTGAATCCCATGCAGTTTCTGGTCCTACGAGCAAGAGTTGTTTTCTGCTAAGAAGAGTCACTATTGCGCTCCCATTGCCATACACAGTGCAAATAGCACTCGCGTCTGTTCCCAGCAAGTACAGTGTATTGGACTGAAGAGAAGCTACTGTTCTGGTCAGTTTCCTAAGCAGAGTTGAACTAGATATGCCCCGTGTGTGTAGGAAGCACAGTTCTTTTGTTCTGAGCAAGCTCACTGTTCTGGCCCTATAGGAAACACAGGAGAGTAGAAGAGTGCTGTTTTCTCAAAAGCAGAGTGTGTTTCTTGCAAGGCGAGCTAGCGTTTGTTTCCCAGTCCTAAACGGAGATGAATCCCATGCAGTTTCTGGTCCTACGAGCAAGAGTTGTTTTCTGCTAAGAAGAGTCACTATTGCGCTCCCATTGCCATACACAGTGCAAATAGCACTCGCGTCTGTTCCCAGCAAGTACAGTGTATTGGACTGAAGAGAAGCTACTGTTCTTGTCAGTTTCCTAAGCAGAGTTGAACTAGATATGCCCCGTGTATGTAGGAAGCACAGTTCTTTTGTTCTGAGCAAGCTCACTGTTCTGGCCCTATAGGAAACACAGGAGAGTAGAAGAGTGCTGTTTTCTCAAAAGCAGAGTGTGTTTCTTGCAAGGCGAGCTAGCGTTTGTTTCCCAGTCCTAAACGGAGTTGAATCCCATGCAGTTTCTGGTCCTACGAGCAAGAGTTGTTTTCTGCTTAGAAGGGTCACTATTGCGCTCCCATTGCCATACACAGTGCAAATAGCACTCGCGTCTGTTCCCAGCAAGTACAGTGTATTGGACTGAAGAGAAGCTACTGTTCTGGTCAGTTTCCTAAGCAGAGTTGAACTAGATATGCCCCGTGTGTGTAGGAAGCACAGTTCTTTTGTTCTGAGCAAGCTCACTGTTCTGGCCCTATAGGAAACACAGGAGAGTAGAAGAGTGCTGTTTTCTCAAAAGCAGAGTGTATTTCTTGCAAGGCGAGCTAGCGTTTTTTTCCCAGTCCTAAACAGAGTTGAATCCCATGCAGTTTCTGGTCCTACGAGCAAGAGTTGTTTTCTGCTAAGAAGAGTCACTATTGCGCTCCCATTGCCATACACAGTTCAAATAGCACTCGCGTCTGTTCCCAGCAAGTACAGTGTATTGGACTGAAGAGAAGCTACTGTTCTTGTCAGTTTCCTAAGCAGAGTTGAACTAGATATGCCCCGTGTGTGTAGGAAGCACAGTTCTTTTGTTCTGAGCAAGCTCACTGTTCTGGCCCTATAGGAAACACAGGAGAGTAGAAGAGTGCTGTTTTCTCAAAAGCAGAGTGTGTTTCTTGCAAGGCGAGCTAGCGTTTGTTTCCCAGTCCTAAACGGAGTTGAATCCCATGCAGTTTGTGGTCCTACGAGCAAGAGTTGTTTTCTGCTAAGAAGAGTCACTATTGCGCTCCCATTGCCATACACAGTGCAAATAGCACTCGCGTCTGTTCCCAGCAAGTACAGTGTATTGGACTGAAGAGAAGCTACTGTTCTGGTCAGTTTCCTAAGCAGAGTTGAACTAGATATGCCCCGTGTGTGTAGGAAGCACAGTTCTTTGGTTCTGAGCAAGCTCACTGTTCTGGCCCTATAGGAAACACAGGAGAGTAGAAGAGTGCTGTTTTCTCAAAAGCAGAGTGTGTTTCTTGCAAGGCGAGCTAGCGTTTGTTTCCCAGTCCTAAACGGAGTAGAATCCCATGCAGTTTCTGGTCCTACGAGCAAGAGTTGTTTTCTGCTAAGAAGAGTCACTATTGCGCTCCCATTGCCATACACAGTGCAAATAGCACTCGCGTCTGTTCCCAGCAAGTACAGTGTATTGGACTGAAGAGAAGCTACTGTTCTGGTCAGTTTCCTAAGCAGAGTTGAACTAGATATGGCCCGTGTGTGTAGGAAGCACAGTTCTTTTGTTCTGAGCAAGCTCACTGTTCTGGCCCTATAGGAAACACGGGAGAGTAGAAGAGTGCTGTTTTCTCAAAAGCAGAGTGTGTTTCTTGCAAGGCGAGCTAGCGTTTGTTTCCCAGTCCTAAACGGAGTTGAATCCCATGCAGTTTCTGGTCCTACGAGCAAGAGTTGTTTTCTGCTAAGAAGAGTCACTATTGCGCTCCCATTGCCATACACAGTGCAAATAGCACTCGCGTCTGTTCCCAGCAAGTACAGTGTATTGGACTGAAGAGAAGCTACTGTTCTGGTCAGTTTCCTAAGCAGAGTTGAACTAGATATGCCCCGTGTGTGTAGGAAGCACAGTTCTTTTGTTCTGAGCAAGCTCACTGTTCTGGCCCTATAGGAAACACAGGAGAGTAGAAGAGTGCTGTTTTCTCAAAAGCAGAGTGTGTTTTTGCAAGGCGAGCTAGCATTTGTTTCCCAGTAATAAACGGAGTTGAATCCCATGCAGTTTCTGGTTCTACGAGCAAGAGTTGTTTTCTGCTAAGAAGAGTCACTATTGCGCTCCCATTGCCATACACAGTGCAAATAGCACTCGCGTCTGTTCCCAGCAAGTACAGTGTATTGGACTGAAGAGAAGCTACTGTTCTGGTCAGTTTCCTAAGCAGAGTTGAACTAGATATGCCCCGTGTGTGTAGGAAGCACAGTTCTTTTGTTCTGAGCAAGCTCACTGTTCTGGCCCTATAGGAAACACAGGAGAGTAGAAGAGTGCTGTTTTCTCAAAAGCAGAGTGTGTTTCTTGCAAGGCGAGCTAGCGTTTGTTTCCCAGTCCTAAACGGAGTTGAATCCCATGCAGTTTCTGGTCCTACGAGCAAGAGTTGTTTTCTGCTAAGAAGAGTCACTATTGCGCTCCCATTGCCATACACAGTGCAAATAGCACTCGCGTCTGTTCCCAGCAAGTACAGTGTATTGGACTGAAGAGAAGCTACTGTTCTGGTCAGTTTCCTAAGCAGAGTTGAACTAGATATGCCCCGTGTGTGTAGGAAGCACAGTTCTTTTGTTCTGAGCAAGCTCACTGTTCTGGCCCTATAGGAAACACGGGAGAGTAGAAGAGTGCTGTTTTCTCAAAAGCAGAGTGTGTTTCTTGCAAGGCGAGCTAGCGTTTGTTTCCCAGTCCTAAACGGAGTTGAATCCCATGCAGTTTCTGGTCCTACGAGCAAGAGTTGTTTTCTGCTAAGAAGAGTCACTATTGCGCTCCCATTGCCATACACAGTGCAAATAGCACTCGCGTCTGTTCCCAGCAAGTACAGTGTATTGGACTGAAGAGAAGCTACTGTTCTTGTCAGTTTCTTAAGCAGAGTTGAACTAGATATGCCCCGTGTGTGTAGGAAGCACAGTTCTTTGGTTCTGAGCAAGCTTACTGTTCTGGCCCTATAGGAAACACAGGAGAGTAGAAGAGTGCTGTTTTCTCAAAAGCAGAGTGTGTTTCTTGCAAGGCGAGCTAGCGTTTGTTTCCCAGTCCTAAACGGAGTTGAATCCCATGCAGTTTCTGGTCCTACGAGCAAGAGTTGTTTTCTGCTAAGAAGAGTCACTATTGCGCTCCCATTGCCATATACAGTGCAAATAGCACTCGCGTCTGTTCCCAGCAAGTACAGTGTATTGGACTGAAGAGAAGCTACTGTTCTTGTCAGTTTCCTAAGCAGAGTTGAACTAGATATGCCCCGTGTGTGTAAAAAGCACAGTTCTTTTGTTCTGAGCAAGCTCACTGTTCTGGCCCTATAGGAAACACAGGAGAGTAGAAGAGTGCTGTTTTCTCAAAAGCAGAGTGTGTTTCTTGCAAGGCGAGCTAGCGTTTGTTTCCCAGTCCTAAACGGAGTTGAATCCCATGCAGTTTCTGGTCCTACGAGCAAGAGTTGTTTTCTGCTAAGAAGAGTCACTATTGCGCTCCCATTGCCATACACAGTGCAAATAGCACTCGCGTCTGTTCCCAGCAAGTACAGTGTATTGGACTGAAGAGAAGCTACTGTTCTGGTCAGTTTCCTAAGCAGAGTTGAACTAGATATGCCCCGTGTGTGTAGGAAGCACAGTTCTTTTGTTCTGAGCAAGCTCACTGTTCTGGCCCTATAGGAAACACAGGAGAGTAGAAGAGTGCTGTTTTCTCAAAAGCAGAGTGTGTTTCTTGCAAGGCGAGCTAGCGTTTGTTTCCCAGTCCTAAACGGAGATGAATCCCATGCAGTTTCTGGTCCTACGAGCAAGAGTTGTTTTCTGCTAAGAAGAGTCACTATTGCGCTCCCATTGCCATACACAGTGCAAATAGCACTCGCGTCTGTTCCCAGCAAGTACAGTGTATTGGACTGAAGAGAAGCTACTGTTCTTGTCAGTTTCCTAAGCAGAGTTGAACTAGATATGCCCCGTGTATGTAGGAAGCACAGTTCTTTTGTTCTGAGCAAGCTCACTGTTCTGGCCCTATAGGAAACACAGGAGAGTAGAAGAGTGCTGTTTTCTCAAAAGCAGAGTGTGTTTCTTGCAAGGCGAGCTAGCGTTTGTTTCCCAGTCCTAAACGGAGTTGAATCCCATGCAGTTTCTGGTCCTACGAGCAAGAGTTGTTTTCTGCTTAGAAGGGTCACTATTGCGCTCCCATTGCCATACACAGTGCAAATAGCACTCGCGTCTGTTCCCAGCAAGTACAGTGTATTGGACTGAAGAGAAGCTACTGTTCTGGTCAGTTTCCTAAGCAGAGTTGAACTAGATATGCCCCGTGTGTGTAGGAAGCACAGTTCTTTTGTTCTGAGCAAGCTCACTGTTCTGGCCCTATAGGAAACACAGGAGAGTAGAAGAGTGCTGTTTTCTCAAAAGCAGAGTGTATTTCTTGCAAGGCGAGCTAGCGTTTTTTTCCCAGTCCTAAACAGAGTTGAATCCCATGCAGTTTCTGGTCCTACGAGCAAGAGTTGTTTTCTGCTAAGAAGAGTCACTATTGCGCTCCCATTGCCATACACAGTTCAAATAGCACTCGCGTCTGTTCCCAGCAAGTACAGTGTATTGGACTGAAGAGAAGGTACTGTTCTTGTCAGTTTCCTAAGCAGAGTTGAACTAGATATGCCCCGTGTGTGTAGGAAGCACAGTTCTTTTGTTCTGAGCAAGCTCACTGTTCTGGCCCTTTAGGAAACACAGGAGAGTAGAAGAGTGCTGTTTTCTCAAAAGCAGAGTGTGTTTCTTGCAAGGCGAGCTAGCGTTTGTTTCCCAGTCCTAAACGGAGTAGAATCCCATGCAGATTCTGGTCCTACGAGCAAGAGTTGTTTTCTGCTAAGAAGAGTCACTATTGCGCTCCCATTGCCATACACAGTGCAAATAGCACT
>NW_026736603.1:0-65000 GCF_949786415.1 Peromyscus eremicus | reverse complement strand
GTAGAAGAGTGCTCTTTTCTCAAAAGCAGAGTGTTTTTCTTGTAAGGCGAGCTAGCGTTTGTTTCCCAGTAAGAAATGGAGTTGAATCACATGCAGTTTGTGGTCCTATGAGCAAGAGTTGTTTTCTTGTAAGAAGAGTCACTATTGTGCTCCCATTGTCATACACAGGGCAAATAGCACTGACGTCTATTCCCAGCAAGTACAGTGTATTGGACTGAAGAGGATCTACTGTTCTTGTCAGTTTCCTAAGCAGAGTTGAACTAGATATTGCCCGTGTGTGTAGGAAGCACAGTTCTTTTGTTCTGAGCAAGCTCACTGTTCTGGCCCTATAGGAAACACTGTAGTGTAGAAGAGTGCTCTTTTCTCAAAATCAGAGTGTGTTTCTTGTAAGGCAAGCTAGTGTTTGTTTCCCAGTCAGAAATGGAGTTGAATCCCATGCAGTTTCTGGTCCTACGAGCAAGAGTTTTTTTTCTGGTAAGGAAAGTCACTATTGCGCTCCCATTGCCATACACTGTGCAAATACCACACGCGTCTGCTTCCAGCAAGTACCGTGTATTGGACTGAAGAGGATCTATTGTTCTTGTCAGTTTCCTAAGCAGAGTTGCACTAGATATGGCCCGTGTGTGTACAAAGCACAGTTCTTTTGTTCTGAGCAAGCTCACTGTTCGGAACAATTAGGAAAAACAGTAGAGTAGAAGAGTGCTCTTTTCTCAAAAGCAGAGTGTGTTTCTTGTAAGGCGAGCTAGTGTTTGTTTCCCAGTCAGAAATGGAGTTGAATGCCATGCAGTTTCTGGTCCTACTAACAAGAGTTGTTTTCTGTTAAGAAGAGTCACTATTGAGCTCCCATTGCCATACACAGTGCAAATAGCACTCGCGTCTGTTCTCAGCAAGTACAGTGTATTGGACTGAAGAGGAGCTACTGTTCTTGTCAGTTTCCTAAGCAGAGTTGAACTAGATATGGCCCGTGTGTGTAGGAAGCACAGTTCTTTTGTTCTGAGCTAGTTCACTGTTCGGATCCCTTAGGAAAAACAGTAGAGTAGAAGAGTACTCTTTTCTCAAAAGCAGAATGTATTTCTTGTAAGTCGAGCTAGCGTTTGTTTCCCAGACCTAAGTGGAGTTGAATCCCATGCAGTTTCTAGTCCTATGAGCAAGAGTTGTTTTCTGGCAAAAGAGTCACTATTGAGCTCCGATTGCCATACACAGTGCAAAAATCACTCGCGTCTGTTCCCAGAGAGTACAGTGTATTGGACTGAAGAGGAGCTAATGTTCTTGTCATTTTCCTAAGCAGAGTTGAACTAGATATGGCCCATGTGTGTAGGAAGCACAGTTCTTTTGTTCTGAGCAAGCACACTGTTCGGACCCCATAAAAAATACAGTAGAGTAGAAGAGTGCTCTTTTCTCAAGAGCAGAGTATGTTTCTTGTAAGGCAAGCTAGCGTTTGTTTCCCAGTCCTAAATGGAGTTGAATCACATGCAGTTTCTGCTTCTAAGAGGAAGAGTTGTTTTCTGGTAAGGAAAGTCACTATTATGCTCCCATTGCCATGCACAGTGCAAATAGCACTCGCGTCTGTTCCCAGCAAGTACAGTGTATTGGACTGAAGAGGAGCTACTGTTCTTGTCAGTTTCCTAAGCAGAGTTGAACTAGATATGGCCCCTGTGTGTGGGAACCACAGTTCTTTTGTTCTGAGCAAGCTCACTGTTCGGACCCCATAGAAAACACAATAGAGTAGAAGTGCTCTTTTCTCAAAAGCAGATTGTGTTTCTTGTAAGGCGAGCTAGCGTTTGTTTCACAGTCCTAAATGGAGTTGAATCACATGCAGTTTCGGGTCCTAAGAGCAAGAGTTGTTTTCTGGTAAGAAGATTCACTATTGTGCTCCCATTGTCATACACAGGGCAAATATCACTGGCGTCTGCTCCCAGCAACTACAGTGTATTGGACTGAAGAGGATCTACTGTTCTTGTCAGTTACCTAAGCAGAATTGAAATAGATATGGCCCATGTGTGTAGTCAGCACAGATCTTTTGTTCTGAGCAAGCTCACTGTTCTGGCCCTATAGGAAACACAGGAAAGTAGAAGAGTGCTCTTTTCTCAAAAGCAGAGTGTGTTTCTTGTAACGCTAGCTAGCATTTTTTTCCCAGCCCTAAATGGAATTGAATCACATGCAGTTTCTGGTGCTACAAGCAAGAGCTGTTTTCTGGTAAGAAGAGTCACTATTGCGCTCCCATTGTCATACACAGGGCAAATAGCAATGGCGTCTGTTCCCAGCATGTACAGTGTATTGGAGTGAAGAGGATCTACTGTTCTTGTCAGGACTCTAAGCAAAGTTGAACTAGATATGGTCCGTGTGTAGGAAGCACCGTTCAGTTTTTCTGAGCAAGCTCACTGTTCTGGCCCTATAGGAAACACAGTATAGTAGAAGAGTGCTCTTTTCTCAAAAGCAGAGTGTGTTTCTTGTAAGGCGAGCTAGCGTTTGTTTCTCAGTCCTAAATGGAGTTGAATCACATGAAGTTTTTGGTCCTACGAGCAAGAGTTGTTTCCTGGTAAGGAAAGTCACTATTGCGCTCCCATTTCCAAACACAGTGCAAATAGCACTCGCGTCTGTTCCCAGCAAGTACAGTGTATTGGACTGAAGAGGAGCTACTGTTCTTGTCAGTTTCCTAAGCAGAGTTGAATTAGATATTGCACGTGTGTGTAGGAAGCACAGTTCTTTTGTTCTGAGCAAGCTCACTGTTCAGACCCCATAGGAAACACAGTAGAGTAGAAGAGTGCTCTTTTCTCAAAAGCAGAGTGTGTTTCTTGTAAGGAAAGCCAGTGTTTGTTTCCCAGACAGAAATGGAGTTGAATCCCATGCAGTTTCTGGTCCTACGAGCAAGAGTTGTTTTCTGATAAGAAGAGTCACTATTGCGCTCACATTGTCATACATAGTGCAAATAGCACTCGTGTCTGTTCCCAGCATGTACAGTGTATTGGACTGAAGAGGATCTACTGTTCTTGTCAGTTTCCTAAGCAGAGTTGAACTAGATATGGCCCGTGTGTGTAGGCAGCACAGTTCTTTTGTTCTGAGCAAGCTTACTGTTCAGACCCCATAGGAAACACAGTAGAGTAGAAGAGTGCTCTTTTCTCAAAAGCAGAGTGTGTTTCTTGTAAGGCGAGCTAGTGTTTGTTTCCCAGTCCTAAATGGAGTTGAATCCCATGCAGTTTCTGGTCCTATGAGCAAGAGTTGTTTTCTGGTAAGAAGAGTCACTATTGCGCTCCCATTTTCATACACAGGGCAAATAGCACTGGCGTCTGTTACCAGCATGTACAGTGTATTTGACTGAAGTGGATCTACTGTTCTTGTCAGTTTCCTAAGCAGAATTGAACTAGATATGGCCGTCTGTGTAGGAAGCACAGTTCTTTTGTTCTGAGCAAGCTCACTGTTCGGACACCATAGGAAACACAGTAGAGTAGAAGAGTGCCCTTTTCTCAAAAGCAGAGTGTGTTTCTTGTAAGGCGAGCTAGCGTTTGTTTCCCAGTCCTAAATGGAGTTGAATCACATGAAGTTTCTGGTCCTACGAGCAAGAGTTTTTTTCTGCTAAGAGGAGTCACTATTGCGCTCCCATTGTCATACACAGGGCAAATAGCACTTGCATCTTTTCCCAGCATGTACAGTGTATTGGACTGAAGAGGATCTACTGTTCTTGTCAGTTTCCTAAGGAGAGTTGAACTAGATATGGCCCGTGTGTGTATGAAGCACAGTTCTTTTTTTCTGAGCAAGCTCACTGTTCTGGCCCTGTAGGAAACACAGTAGAGTAGAAGAGTGCTCTTTTCTCAAAAGCAGAGTGTGTTTCTTGTAAGGCGAGCTACCGTTTGTTTCCCAGTCCTAAATGGAGTTGAATAACATGCAGTTGTTGGTCCCAGGAGCAAGAGTTGTTTTCTGGTAAGGAAAGTCACTATTGCGCTCCCATTGCCATACGCAGTACAAATAGCACTAGCGTCTGTTGCCAGCAAGTACAGTGTATTGGACTGAAGAGGAGCTACTGTTCTTGTCAGTTTCCTAAGCAGAGTTGAACTAGATATTGCCCGTGTGTGTAGGAAGCACAGTTATTTGTTCTGAGCAAGCTCACTGTTCGGACCCAATATGAGACACAGTAGAGAAGAAGAGTGCTCTTTTCTCTAAAGCAGAGTGTGTTTCTTGTAAGGCAAGCTAGCGTTTGTTTCCCAGTCCTAAGTGGAGTTGAAACACATGCAGTTTCTGGTCCTACGTACAAGAGTTGTTTTCTGGTAAGGAATGTCACTATTGAGCTCCCATTGTCATACACAGTGCAAATAGCACTCGCGTCTGTTCCCAGCAAGTACAGTGTTGGACTGAAGAGGAGCTACTGTTCTTGTCAGGTTCCTATGCAGAGTTGAACTAGATAAGGCCCGTGTGTGTAGGAAGCACAGTTCTTTTGTTCTGAGCAAGCTCACTGTTCGGACCCCATAGAAAACACAGTACAGTAGATGAGTGCTCTTTTCTCCAAAGCAGAGTATGTTTCTTGTACAGCGAGCTAGCGCTTGTTTCCCAGTGTTAAATGGAGTTGAATCACATGCAGTTTTTGGTCCTACGAGCAAGAGTTGTTTTCTAGTAAGAAGAGTCACTATTGTGCTCCCATTGTCACACACAGGGCAAATAGCACTGGTGTCTGTTGCCAGCATGTACAGTGTATTGGACTGAAGTGGATCTATTGATCTTGTCAGTTTCCTAAGCAGAATTGAACTAGATATGGCCCGTGTGTGTAGGCAGCAAAGTTCTTTTGTTCTGAGCAAGCTCACTGTTCTCGCCATATAGGAAACACAGTAGAGTAGATGAGTGCTCTTTTCTCAGAAGCAGAGTGTGTTTCTTGTAAGGCGAGCTAGCGTTTGTTTCCCAGTTCTAAAAGGAGTTGAATCACATGCAGTTTTTGGTCCTACCAGCAAGAGTTGTTTTCTGGTAAGAAGAGTAACTATTGTGCTCCCATTTCCATACACAGTGCAAATAGCACTCGCGTTTGTTCCCAGCAAGTACAGTGTATTGGACTGAGGAGGAGCTACTGTTCTTGTCAGTTTCCTAAACAGAGTTGAACTAGATATGGCCCGTGTGTGTAGGAAGCACAGTTCTTTTGTTGTGAGCAAGCTCACTGTTAGGACACCATAGGAAACACAGTAGAGTAGAAGAGTGCTCTTTTTTCAAATGCAGGGTGTGTTTCTTTTAAGGCAATCTAGCCTTTGTTTCCCAGTCCTAAATGGAGTTGAAATACACATGCAGTTTCTGGTCCTAGGAGCAAGAGTTGTTTTCTGGTAAGAAGAGTCACTATTCTGCTCCCGTTGCCATACACAGTACAAATAGCACTCGCGTCTGTTCTCAGCAATACAGTGTATTGGACTCAAGAGGAGCTACTGTTCTTGTCACTTTCCTAAAAAGAGTTGAACAATGTATGGCCAGAGTGTGTCTAAAGCACAGTTCTTTTGTTCTGAGCAAGATCACTGTTCGGACACCATAGGAAACACAGTAAAGACAAGAGTGCTCTTTTCTCAAAAGCAGAGTGTGTTTCTTGTAAAGCGAGCTAGTGTTTTTTCCCAGTCCTAAATGGAGTTGAATCACATGCAGTTTCTTGTCCTACAAGCAAGAGTTGTTTTCTGGTAAGAAGAGTCACTATTGCGCTCCCATTGTCACATACAGGGCAAATAGCACTGGCGTCTGTTTCCAGCATGTATAGTTTATTGGACTGAAGAGAATCTACTCTTCTTGTCAGGTTAATAAGCAGAGTTTAACTAGATATGGTCCGTGTGTGTAGGAAGCACAGTTCTTTGGTTCTGAGCAAGCTCACTGTTTGGACCCCATAGAAAACACAGTAGAGTAGAAGAGTGCTCTTTCCTCAAAAGCAGAGTATGTTACTTGTAAGGCGAGCTAGCGTTTGTTTCCCAGTCCTATATGGAGTTGAATCACATGCAGTTTCGGGTCCTACGAGCAAGAGTTTTTCTGGTAAGAGGAGTCACTATTGCGCTCCCATTGTCATACACAGGGCAAATAGCAATGGCGTCTGTTCCCAGCATGTACAGTGTATTGGAGTGAAGAGGATCTACTGTTCTTGTCAGTTTCCTAATCAGAGTTGAACTAAATATGGTCCGTGTGTAGGAAGCACCGTTCAGTTGTTCTGAGCAAGCTCACTGTTCTGGCCCTATAGGAAACACAGTAGAGTAGAAGAGTGCTCTTTGCTCAAAAGCAGAGTGTGTTTCTTGTAAGGCGAGCTAGCGTTTGTTTCTCAGTCCTAAATGGAGTTGAATCACATGCAGTTTTTGGTCCTACGAGCAAGAGTTGTTTTCTGGTAAGGAAAGTCACTATTGTGCTCCCATTGCTATACACAGTGCAAATAGCACTCGCGTCTGTTCCCAGCAAGTACAGTGTATTGGACTGAAGAGGAGCTACTGTTCTTGTCAGTTTCCTAAGCAGAGTTGAATTAGATATGGCCTGTGTGTGTAGGAAGCACAGTTCTTTTGTTCTGAGCAAACTCACTGTTCAGACCCCATAGGAAACACAGTAGAGTAGAAGAGTGCTCTTTTCTCAAAAGCAGAGTGTGTTTCTTGTAAGGAAAGCTAGTGTTTGTTTCCCAGACAGAAATGGAGTTGAATCCCATGCAGTTTCTGGTCCTACGAGCAAGAGTTTTTTTCTGATAAGAAGAGTCACGATTGCCCTCCCATTGCCATACACAGTGCAAATAGCACACGAGTCTGTTCCCAGCAAGTACAGTGTATTGGACTGAAGAGGAGCTTCTGTTCTTGTCAGTTTCCTAAGCAGAATTGAACTAGATTTGGCCGTGTGTGTAGGAAGCACAGTTCTTTTGTTCTGAGCAAGCTCACTGTTTGGACCCCATAGGAAACACAATAGAGTAGAAGAGTGATCTTTTCTCAAAAGCAGAGTGTGTTTCTTGTAAGGCGAGCTAGCGTTTATTTCCCAGTTCTAAATGGAGTTGAATCACATGCAGTTTTCGGTCCTATGAGCAAGAGTTGTTTTATGGTAAGGAAAGTCACTATTGTGCTCCCATTGCCATACACAGTGCAAATAGCACTCGCGTCTGTTCACAGCGAGTACAGTGTATTGGACTGAATAGGATCTACTGTTCATGTCAGGTTCCTAAGCAGAGTTGAACTAGATATGGTCTGTGTGTAGGAAGCAGAGTTCTTTTGTTCTGAGCAAGCTCACTGTTCGGACCCCATAGAAAACACAATAGAGTAGAAGAGTGCTCTTTTCTCAAAAGCAGATTGTGTTTCTTTTAAGGCGAGCTAGCGTTTGTTTCACAGTCCTAAATGGAGTTGAATTACATGCAGTTTCGGGTCCTAAGAGCAAGAGTTGTTTTCTGGTAAGAAGATTCACTATTGCGCTCCCTTGTCATACACAGGGCAAATATCACTGGCGTCTGTTTCCAGCAAGTACAGTGTATTGGACTGAAGAGGATCTACTGTTCTTGTCAGTTACCTAAGCAGAATTGAAATAGATATGGCCCGTGTGTGTAGTCAGCACAGTTCTTTTGTTCTGAGCAAGCTCACTGTTCTGGCCCTATATTAAAAACAGGAAAGTAGAAGAGTGCTCTTTTCTCAAAAGCAGAGTGTGTTTCTTGTAAGGCTAGCTAGCATTTGTTTCCCAGTCCTAAATGGAATTGAATCACATGCAGTTTCTGGTGCTACAAGCAAGAGCTGTTTTCTGGTAAGAAGAGTCACTATTGTGCTCCCATTGTCATATACAGGGCAAATAAAACTGGCGTCTGTTCCCAGCAAGTACAGTGTATTGGACTGAAGAGGATCTACTGTTCTTGTCAGTTTTCTAAGCAGAATTCAACTAGATATGGCCCGTGTGTGTAGGAAGCACAGTTCTTTTGTTCTGAGCAAGATCACTGTTCGGACCCCATAGGAAACACAGTAGAGTAGAAGAGTGCTCTTTTCTCAAAAGCAGAGTGTGTTTCTTGTAAAGAGAGCTAGTGTTTTTTTCCCAGTCCTAAATGGAGTTGAATCACATGCAGTTTCGGGTCCTATGAGCAAGAGATTTTTCTGGTAAGAGGAGTCACTATTGCGCTCCCATTGTCATACACAGGGCAAATAGCAATGGCATCTGTTCCCAGCATGTACAGTGTATTGGAGTGAAGAGGATATACTGTTCTTGTCAGGTTTCTAAGCAGAGTTGAACTAGATATGGTCCGTGTGTAGGAAGCACCGTTCAGTTGTTCTGAGCAAGCTCACTGTTCTGGCCCTATAGGAAACACAGTAGAGTAGAAGAGTGCTCTTTTCTCAAAAGCAGAGTGTGTTTCTTGTAAGGCTAGCTAGCGTTTGTTTCTCAGTCCTAAATGGAGTTGAATCACATGCAGTTTTTGGTCCTACGAGCAAGAGTTGTTTTCTGGTAAGGAAAGTCACTATTGCACTCCCATTGCCAAACACAGTGCAAATAGCACTCGCGTCTGTTCCCAGCAAGTACAGTGTATGGGACTGAAGAGGAGCTACTGTTCTTGTCAGTTTCCTAAGCAGAGTTGAATTAGATATGGCCCGTGTGTGTAGGAAGCACAGTTCTTTTGTTCTGAGCAAGCTCACTGTTCAGACCCCATAGGAAACACAATAGAGTAGAAGAGTGCTCTTTTCTCAAAAGCAGAGTGTGTTTCTTGTAAGGAAAGCTAGTGTTTGTTTCCCAGACAGAAATGGAGTTGAATCCCATGCAGTTTCTGGTCCTACGAGCAAGAGTTGTTTTCTGATATGAAGAGTCACTATTGCGCTCCCATTGCCATACAAAGTGCAAATAGCACATGCGTCTGTTCCCAGCAAGTACAGTGTATTGGACTGAAGAGGAGCTACTGTTCTTGTCACTTTCCTAAGCAGAATTGAAATAGATATGGTCTGTGTGTGTAGTCAGCACAGTTCATTGTTCTGAGCAAGCTCACTGTACTGGCCCGATAAAAAGCACAGTAGAGTAGAAGAGTGCTCTTTTCTCAAAAGCAGAGTGTTTTTCTTGTAAGGCGAGCTAGCGTTTGATTCCCAGTCCTAAATGGAGGTGAATCACATGCAGTTTTTGGTCCTACGAGCAAGAGTTGTTTTCTGGTAAGGAAAGTCACTATTGTGCTCCCATTGCCATACACAGTGCAAATAGCACTCGCGTCTGTTCACAGTGAGTACAGTGTATTGGACTGACGAGGAGCTCTTTTCTTGTCAGTTTCCTAAGCAGAGTTGAACTAGATATGGCCAGTGTGTGTAGGAAGCACAGTTATTTTGTTCTGAGCAAGCTCACTGTACTGGCCCTATAAAAAGCACAGTACAGTAGAAGAGTGCTCTTTTCTCAAAAGCAGAGTGTGTTTCTTGTAAGGCGAGCTAGCGTTTGTTTCACAGTCCTAAATGGAGTTGAATCACATGCAGTTTCGGGTCCTAAGAGCAAGAGTTGTTTTCTGGTAAGAAGATTCACTATTGCGCTCCCATTGTCATACACAGGGCAAATATCACTGGCGTCTGTTCCCAGCAAATACAGTGTATTGGACTGAAGAGGATCTACTGTTCTTGTCAGGTACTTAAGCAGAATTGAAATAGATATGGCCCGTGTGTGTAGTCAGCACAGTTCTTTTGTTCTGAGCAAGCTCACTGTTCTGGCCCTATAGGAAACACAGGAAAGTAGAAGAGTGCTCTTTTCTCAAAAGCAGAGTTTGTTTCTTGTAAGGCTAGCTAGCATTTGTTTCCCAGTCCTAAATGGAATTGAATCACATGCAGTTTGTGGTCCTATGAGCAAGTGTTGTTTTCTTGTAAGAAGAGTCACTATTGTGCTCCCATTTTCATACACAGGGCAAATAGCACTGACGTCTGTTCCCAGCAAGTACAGTGTATTGGACTGAAGAGGATCTACTGTTCTTGTCAGTTTCCTAAGCAGAGTTGAACTAGATATTGCCCGTGTATGTAGGAAGCACAGTTCTTTTGTTCTGAGCAAGCTCACTGTTCTGGCCATATAGGAAACAATGTAGGGTTGAAGAGCGCTCTTTTCTCAAAAGCAGAGTGTGTTTCTTGTAAGGCAAGCTAGTGTTTGTTTCCCAGTAAGAAATGGAGTTGAATCCCATGCAATTTCTGGTCCTAGGAGCAAGAGTTTTTTTCTGGTAAGGAAAGTCACTATTGCGCTTCCATTGCCATACACTGTGCAAATACCACACGCGTCTGCTTCCAGCAATTACCGTGTATTGGACTGAAGAGGTTCTACTGTTCTTGTCAGTTTCCTAAGCAGAGTTGAACTAGATATGGCCCGTGTGTGTACAAAGCACAGTTCTTTTGTTCTGAGCAAGCTCACTGTTCGGAACAATTAGGAAACACAGTAGAGTAGAAGAGTGCTCTTTTCTCAAAAGCAGAGTGTGTTTCTTGTAAGGCGAGCTAGTGTTTGTTTCCCAGTCAGAAATGGAGTTGAATGCCATGCAGTTTCTGGTCCTACTAGCAAGAGTTGTTTTCTGTTAAGAAGAGTCACTATTGAGCTCCCATTGCCATACACAGTGCACATAGCACTCGCGTCTGTTCTCAGCAAGTACAGTGTATTGTACTGAAGAGGAGCTACTGTTCTTGTCAGTTTCCTAAGCAGAGTTGAACTAGATATGGCCCGTGTGTGTAGGAAGCAAAGTTCTTTTGTTCTGAGCTAGTACACTGTTCGGACCCCTTAGGAAAAACAGTAGAGTAGAAGAGTACTCTTTTCTCAAAAGCAGAGTGTGTTTCTTGTAAGTCGAGCTAGCGTTTGTTTCCCAGACCTAAATGTAGTTGAATCCCATGCAGTTTCTAGTCCTACGAGCAAGAGTTGTTTTCTGGCAAAAGAGTCACTATTGAGCTCCGATTGCCATACACAGTACAAATATCACTGGCGTCTGTTCCCAGCAAGTACAGTGTATTGGACTGAAGAGGAGCTACTGTTCTCGTCAGTTTCCTAAGCAGAGTTGAACTAGATATGGCCCCTGTGTGTGGGAACCACAGTTCTTTTCTTCTGAGCAAGCTCACTTTTCGGACCCCATAGAAAACACAATAGAGTAGAAGAGTGCTCTTTTCTCAAAAGCAGATTGTGTTTCTTGTAAGGCGAGCTAGCGTTTGTTTCACAGTCCTAAATGGAGTTGAATCACATGCAGTTTCGGGTCCTAAGAGCAAGAGTTGTTTTCTGGTAAGAAGATTCACTATTGTGCTCCCTTGTCATACACAGGGCAAATATCACTGGCGTCTGTTCCCAGCAAGTACAGTGTATTGGACTGAAGAGGATCTACTGTTCTTGTCAGTTACCTAAGCAGAATTGAAATAGATATGGCCCGTGTGTGTAGTCAGCACAGTTCTTTTGTTCTGAGCAAGCTAACTGTTCTGGCCCCATATTAAACACAGGAAAGTAGAAGAGTGCTCTTTTCTCAAAAGCAGAGTGTGTTTCTTGTAAGGCTAGCTAGCATTTGTTTCCCAGTCCTAAATGGAATTGAATCACATGCAGTTTCTGGTGCTACAAGCAAGAGCTGTTTTCTGGTAAGAAGAGTCACTATTGTGCTCCCATTGTCATATACAGGGCAAATAAAACTGGCGTCTGTTCCCAGCAAGTACAGTGTATTGGACTGAAGAGGATCTACTGTTCTTGTCAGTTTTCTAAGCAGAATTCAACTAGATATGGCCCGTGTGTGTAGGAAGCACAGTTCTTTTGTTCTGAGCAAGATCACTGTTCGGACCCCATAGGAAACACAGTAGAGTAGAAGAGTGCTCTTTTCTCAAAAGCAGAGTGTGTTTCTTGTAAAGCAAGCTAGTGTTTTTTCCCCAGTCCTAAATGGAGTTGAATCACATGCAGTTTTGGGTCCTACGAGCAAGAGATTTTTCTGGTAAGAGGAGTCACTATTGCGCTCCCATTGTCATACACAGGGCAAATAGCAATGGCATCTGTTCCCAGCATGTACAGTGTATTGGAGTGAAGAGGATCTACTGTTCTTGTCAGGTTCCTAAGCAGAGTTGAACTAGATATGGTCCGTGTGTAGGAAGCACCTTTCAGTTGTTCTGAGCAAGCTCACTGTTCTGGCCCTATAGGAAACACAGTAGAGTAGAAGAGTGCTCTTTTCTCAAAAGCAGAGTGTGTTTCTTGTAAGGCGAGCTAGCGTTTGTTTCTCAGTCCTAAATGGAGTTGAATCACATGCAGTTTCGGGTCCTAAGAGCAAGAGTTGTTTTCTGGTAAGAAGATTCACTATTGTGCTCCCTTGTCATACACAGGGCAAATATCACTGGCGTCTGTTCCCAGCAAGTACAGTGTATTGGACTGAAGAGGATCTACTGTTCTTGTCAGTTACCTAAGCAGAATTGAAATAGATATGGCCCGTGTGTGTAGTCAGCACAGTTCTTTTATTCTGAGCAAGCTAACTGTTCTGGCCCTATATTAAACACAGGAAAGTAGAAGAGTGCTCTTTTCTCAAAAGCAGAGTGTGTTTCTTGTAAGGCTATCTAGCATTTGTTTCCCAGTCCTAAATGGAATTGAATCACATGCAGTTTCTGGTGCTACAAGCAAGAGCTGTTTTCTGGTAAGAAGAGTCACTATTGTGCTCCCATTGTCATATACAGGGCAAATAAAACTGGCGTCTGTTCCCAGCAAGTACAGTGTATTGGACTGAAGAGGAGCTACTGTTCTTGTCAGTTTCCTAAGCAGAGTTGAATTAGATATGGCCCGTGTGTGTAGGAAGCACAGTTCTTTTGTTCTGAGCAAGCTCACTGTTCAGACCCCATAGGAAACACAGTAGAGTAGAAGAGTGCACTTTTCTCAAAAGCAGAGTGTGTTTCTTGTAAGGAAAGCTAGTGTTTGTTTCCCAGACAGAAATAGAGTTGAATCCCATGCAGTTTCTGGTTCTACGAGCAAGAGTTGTTTTCTGATAAGAATAGTCACTATTGCGCTCCCATTGCCATACAAAGTGCAAATAGCACATGCGTCTGTTCCCAGCAAGTACAGTGTATTGGACTGAAGAGGAGCTACTGTTCTTGTCACTTTCCTAAGCAGAATTGAACTAGATATGGCCGTGTGTGTAGGAAGCGCAGTTCTTTTGTTCTGAGCAAGCTCACTGTTTGGACCCCATAGGAAACACCGTAGAGTAGAAGAGTGCTCTTTTCTCAAAAGCAGAGTGTGTTTCTTGTAAGGCGAGCTAGCGTTTATTTGCCAGTTCTAAATGGAGTTGAATCACATGCAGTTTTCGGTCCTATGAGCAAGAGTTGTTTTCTGGTAAGGATAGGCTATTGCGCTCCCATTGCAATACACAGTGCAAATAGCACTCGCGTCTGTTCACAGTGAGTACAGTGTATTGGACTGACGAGGAGCTCTTTTCTTGTCAGTTTCCTAAGCAGAGTTGAACTAGATATGGCCCGTGTGTGTAGGAAGCACAGTTATTTTGTTCTGAGCAAGCTCACTGTTCAGAACCCATAGGAAACACTATAGATTAGAAGGGCACTCTTTTCTCAAAAGCAGAGTGTGTTTCTTGTAAGGCGAGCTAGTGTTTGTTTCCCAGACAGAAATGGAGTTGAATCCCATGCAGTTTCTGGTCCTAGGAGCAAGAGTTTTTTTCTGGTAAGGAAAGTCACGTTTGCACTTCCATTGAGATACACTGTGCAAATACCACACGCGTCTGCTTCCAGCAAGTACCGTGTATTGGACTGAAGAGGATCTACTGTTCTTGTCAGTTTCCTAAGCAGAGTTGAACTAGATATGGACTGTGTGTGTACAAAGCACAGTTCTTTTTTTCTGAGCAAGCTCACTGTTCGGAACAATTAGCAAACACAATAGAGTAGAAGAGTGCTCTTTTCTCAAAAGCAGAGTGTGTTTCTTGTAAGGCGAGCTAGTGTTTGTTTCCCAGTCAGAAATGGAGTTGAATGCCATGCAGTTTCTGGTCCTACGAGCAAGAGTTGTTTTCTGGTAAGAAGAGTCACTATTGTGCTCCCATTGTCATGCACAGGGCAAATAGCAATGGTGTCTGTTCCCAGCATGTACAGTGTATTGGACTGAGGAGGATCTACTGTTCTTGTCAGGTTCCTAAGCAGAGTTGAACTAGATATGGTCCGTTTGTGTAGGAAGCACAGTATTTTTGTTCTGAGCAAGCTCACTGTTCTGGCCCTATAGGAAACACATTAGAGTAGAAGAGTGCTCTTTTCTCAAAAGCAGAGTGTTTTTCTTGTAAGGCGAGCTAGCGTTTGTTTCCCAGTCAGAAATGGAGTTGAATCACATGCAGTTTGTGGTCCTATGAGCAAGAGTTGTTTTCTTGTAAGAAGAGTCACTATTGTGCTCCCATTGTCATACACAGGGCAAATAGCACTGGCTTATGTTCCCAGCAAGTACAGTGTATTGGACTGAAGAGGATCTACTGTTCTTGTCAGTTTCCTAAGCAGAATTGAAATAGATATGGACTGTGTGTGTAGTCAGCACAGTTCATTGTTCTGAGCAAGCTCACTGTACTGGCCCTATTAAAAGCACAGTCTAGTAGAAGAGTGCTCTTTTCTCAAAAGCAGAGTGTGTTTCCTGTAAGGTGAGCTAGCGTTTGTTTCCCAGTTCTAAAAGGAGTTGAATCACATGCAGTTTTTGGTCCTACCAGCAAGAGTTGTTTTCTGGTAAGAAGATACACTATTGCGCTCCCTTTGCCATACACAGTGCAAATAGCACTGGCGTTTGTTCCCAGCAAGTACAGTGTATTGGACTGAGGAGGAGCTACTGTTCTTGTCAGTTTTCTAAGCAGAGTTGAACTAGATATGGCCCGTGTGTGTAGGAAGCACAGTTCTTTTGTTGTGAGCAAGCTCACTGTTCGGACACCATAGGAAACACAGTAGAGTAGAAGAGTGCTCTTTTTTCAAATGCAGGGTGTGTTTCTTTTAAGGCAATCTAGCCTTTGTTTCCCAGTCCTAGATGGAGTTGAAATACACATGCAGTTTCTGGTCCTAGGAGTAAGAGTTGTTTTCTGGTAAGAAGAGTCACTATTCTGCTCCCGTTGCCATACACAGTACAAATAGCACTCGCGTCTGTTCTCAGCAATACAGTGTATTGGACTCAAGAGGAGCTACTGTTCTTGTCACTTTCCTAAAAAGAGTTGAACAATGTATGGCCAGAGTGTGTAGAAAGCACAGGTCTTTTGTTCTGAACAAGATCACTGTTCGGACACCATAGGAAACACAGTAAAGACAAGAGTGCTCTTTTCTCAAAAGCAGAGTGTGTTTCTTGTAAAGCGAGCTAGTGTTTTTTTCCCAGTCCTAAATGGAGTTGAATCACATGCAGTTTCTTGTCCTACAAGCAAGAGTTGTTTTCTCGTAAGAAGAGTCACTATTGCGCTCCCATTGTCATATACAGGGCAAATAGCACTGGCGTCTGATTCCAGCATGTATAGTTTATTGGACTGAAGAGGATCTACTCTTCTTGTCAGGTTAATAAGCAGAGTTTAACTAGATATGGTCCGTGTGTGTAGGAAGCACAGTTCTTTGGTTCTGAGCAAGCTCACTTTTCGGAACAATTAGGAAACACAGTAGAGTGGAAGAGTGCTCTTTTCTCAAAAGCAGAATGTGTTTCTTGTAAGGCGAGCTAGTGTTTGTTTCCCAGTCAGAAATGTAGTTGAAAGCCATGCAGTTTCTGGTCCTATGAGCAAGAGTTGTTTTCTGGTAAGAAGAGTCACTATTGTGCTCCCATTGTCATGCACAGGGCAAATTGCAATGGTGTCTGTTCCCAGCATGTACAGTGTATTGGACTGGGGAGGATCTACTGTTCTTTTCAGGTTCCTAAGCCGAGTTTAACTAGATATCGTCCGTGTGTGTAGGAAGCACAGTTTTTTTGTTCTGAACAAGCTCACTGTTCTGGCCCTACAGGAAACACAGTAGAGTAGAAGAGTGCTCTTTTCTCAAAAGCAGAGTGTTTTTCTTGTAAGGCAAGCTAGCGTTTGTTTCCCAGTAAGAAATGGAGTTGAATCACATGCAGTTTGTGGTCCTATGAGCAAGAGTTGTTTTCTTGTAAGAAGAGTCACTATTGTGCTCCCATTGTCATACACAGGGCAAATAGCACTGACGTCTGTTCCCAGCAAGTACAGTGTATTGGACTGAAGAGGATCTACTGTTCTTGTCAGTTTCCTAAGAAGAGTTGAACTAGATATGGCCCCTGTGTGTGGGAACCACAGTTCTTTTGTTCTGAGCAAGCTCACTGTTCGGACCCCATAGAAAACACAATAGAGTAGAAGAGTGCTCTTTTCTCAAAAGCAGATTGTGTTTCTTGTAAGGCGAGCTAGCGTTTGTTTCACAGTCCTAAATGGAGTTGAATCACATGCAGTTTCTGGTCCTAAGAGCAAGAGTTGTTTTCTGGTAAGAAGATTCACTATTGCCCTCCCTTGTCATACACAGGGTAAATATCACTGGCGTCTGTTCCCAGCAAGTACAGTGTATTGGACTGAAGAGGATCTCCTGTTCTTGTCAGTTACCTAAGCAGAATTGAAATAGATATGGCCCGTGTGTGTAGTCAGCACAGTTCTTTTGTTCTGAGCAAGCTCACTGTTCTGGCCCTATAGGAAACACAGGAAAGTAGAAGAGTGCTCTTTTCTCAAAAGCAGAGTGTGTTTCTTGTAAGGCTCGCTAGCATTTGTTTCCCAGTCCTAAATGGAATTGAATCACATGCAGTTTCTGGTGCTACAAGCAAGAGCTGTTTTCTGGTAAGAAGAGTCACTATTGTGCTCCCATTGTCATATACAGGGCAAATAAAACTGGCGTCTGTTCCCAGCAAGTACAGTGTATTGGACTGAAGAGGATCTACTGTTCTTGTCAGTTTTCTAAGCAGAATTCAACTAGATATGGCCCGTGTGTGTAGGAAGCACAGTTCTTTTGTTCTGAGCAAGATCACTGTTCGGACCCCATAGGAAACACAGTAGAGTAGAAGAGTGCTCTTTTCTCAAAAGCAGAGTGTGTTTCTTGTAAAGCGCGCTAGTGTTTTTTTCCCAGTCCTAAATGGAGTTGAATCACATGCAGTTTCGGGTCCTACGAGCAAGAGTTTTTTCTGGTAAGAGGAGTCACTATTGCGCTCCCATTGTCATACACAGGGCAAATAGCAATGGCATTTGTTCCCAGCATGTACAGTGTATTGGAGTGAAGAGGATCTACTGTTCTTGTCAGGTTCCTAAGCAGAGTTGAACTAGATATGGTCCTTTTGTAGGACGCACCGTTCAGTTGTTCTGAGCAAGCTCACTGTTCTGGCACTATAAGAAACACAGTAGAGTAGAAGAGTGCTCTTTTCTCAAAAGCAGAGTGTGTTTCTTGTAAGGCGAGCTAGCGTTTGTTTCTCAGTCCTAAATGGAGTTGAATCACATGCAGTTTTTGGTCCTACGAGCAAGAGTTGTTTTCTGGTAAGGAAAGTCACTATTGCGCTCCCATTGCCAAACACAGAGCAAATAGCACTCGCGTCTGTTCCCAGCAAGTACAGTGTATTGGACTGAAGAGGAGCTACTGTTCTTGTCAGTTTCCTAAGCAGAGTTGAATTAGATATTGCCCGTGTGTGTAGGAAGCACAGTTCTTTTGTTCTGAGCAAGCTCACTGTTCAGACCCCATAGGAAACACAGTAGAGTAGAAGAGTGCTCTTTTCTCAAAAGCAGAGTGTGTTTCTTGTAAGGAAAGCCAGTGTTTGTTTTCCAGACAGAAATGGAGTTGAATCCCATGCAGTTTCTGGTCCTACGAGCAAGAGTTGTTTTCTGATAAGAAGAGTCACTATTGCGCTCCCATTGCCATACACAGTGCAAATAGCACATGCGTCTGTTCCCAGCAAGTACAGTTTATTGGACTGAAGAGGAGCTACTGTTCTTGTCAGTTTCCTAAGCAGAATTGAAGTAGATATGGCCGTGTGTGTAGGAAGCGCAGTTCTTTTGTTCTGAGCAAGCTCACTGTTTGGACCACATAGGAAACACAGTAGAGCAGAAGAGTGCTCTTTTCTCAAAAGCAGAGTGTGTTTCTTGTAAGGCGAGCTAGCGTTCATTTCCCAGTTCTAAATGGAGTTGAATCACATGCAGTTTTCGGTCCTAAGAGCAAGAGTTGTTTTCTGGTAAGGATAGGCTATTGCGCTCCCATTGCCATACACAGTGCAAATAGCACTCGCGTCTGTTCACAGCGAGTACAGTGTATTGGACTGAGGAGGATCTACTGTTCTTGTCAGGTTCCTAAGCAGAGTTGAACTAGATATCGTCCGTGTGTGTAGGAAGCACAGTTTTTTTGTTCTGAGCAAGCTCACTGTTCTGGCCCTATAGGAAACACAGTAGAGTAGAAGAGTGCTCTTTTCTAAAAAGCAGAGTGTTTTTCTTGTAAGGCGAGCTAGCGTTTGTTTCCCAGTCAGAAATGGAGTTGAATCCCATGCAGTTTGTGGTCCTATGAGCAAGAGTTGTTTTCTTGTAAGAAGAGTCACTATTGTGCTCCCATTGTCATACACAGGGCAAACAGCACTGAGGTCTGTTCCCAGCAAGTACAGTGTATTGGACTGAAGAGGATCTACTGTTCTTGTCAGTTTCCTAAGCAGAGTTGAACTAGATATTGCCCGTGTGTGTAGGAAGCACAGTTCTTTTGTTCTGAGCAAGCTCACTGTTCTGGCCCTATAGGAAACACTGTAGAGTAGAAGAGCGCTCTTTTCTCAAAAGCAGAGTGTGTTTCTTGTAAGGCAAGCTAGTGATTGTTTCCCAGTCAGAAATGGAGTTGAATCCCATGCAGTTTCTGGTCCTTGGAGCAAGAGTTTTTTTCTGGTAAGGAAAGTCACTATTGCGCTTCCGTTGCCATACACTGTGCAAATACCACACGCGTCTGCTTCCAGCAAGTACAGTGTATTGGACTGAAGAGGATCTACTGTTCTTGTCAGTTTCCTAAGCAGAGTTGAACTAGATATGGCCCGTGTGTGTACAAAGCACAGTTCTTTTGTCTGAGCAAGCTCACTGTTCGGAACGATTAGGAAACACAGTAGAGAAGAAGAGTGCTCTTTTCTCAAAAGCAGAGTGTGTTTCTTGTAAGGCGAGCTAGTGTTTGTTTCCCAGTCAGAAATGGAGTTGAATGCCATGCAGTTTCTGATCCTACTAGCAAGAGTTGTTTTCTGTTAAGAAGAGTCACTATTGAGCTCCCATTGCCATACACAGTGCACATAGCACTCGCGTCTGTTCTCAGCAAGTACAGTGTATTGTACTGAAGAGGAGCTACTGTTCTTGTCAGTTTCCTAAGCAGAGTTGAACTAGATATGGCCCGTGTGTGTAGGAAGCAAAGTTCTTTTGTTCTGAGCTAGTTCACTGTTCGGATCCCTTAGGAAAAACAGTAGAGTAGAAGAGTACTCTTTTCTCAAAAGCAGAGTGTGTTTCTTGTAAGTCGAGCTAGCGTTTGTTTCCCAGACCTACATGGAGTTGAATCCCATGCAGCTTCTAGTCCTACGAGCAAGAGTTGTTTTCTGGCAAAAGAGTCACTATTGAGCTCCGATTGCCATACACAGTGCAAATAGCACTCGCGTCTGTTCCCAGCAAGTACAGTGTATTGGACTGACGAGGAGCTACTGTTCTTGTCAGTTTCCTAAGCAGAGTTAAACTAGATATGGCCCCTGTGTGTGGGAACCACAGTTCTTTTGTTCTGAGCAAGCTCACTGTTCGGACCCCATAGAAAACACAATAGAGTAGAAGAGTGCTCTTTTCTCAAAAGCAGATTGTGTTTCTTGTAAGGCGAGCTAGCGTTTGTTTCACAGTCCTAAATGGAGTTGAATCACATGCAGTTTCGGGTCCTAAGAGCAAGAGTTGTTTTCTGGTAAGAAGATTCACTATTGCGCTCCCTTGTCATACACAGGGCAAATATCACTGGCGTCTGTTCCCAGCAAGTACAGTGTATAGGACTGAAGAGGATCTACTGTTCTTGTCAGTTACCTAAGCAGAATTGAAATAGATATGGCCCGTGTGTGTAGTCAGCACAGTTCTTTTGTTCTGAGCAGCTCACTCTTCTGGCCCTATAGGAAACACAGGAAAGTAGAAGAGTGCTCTTTTCTCAAAAGCAGAGTGTGTTTCTTGTAAGGCTAGCTAGCATTTGTTTCCCAGTCCTAAATGGAATTGAATCACATGCAGTTTCTGGTGCTACAAGCAAGAGCTGTTTTCTGGTAAGAAGAGTCACTATTGTGCTCCCATTGTCATATACAGGGCAAATAAACCTGGCGTCTGTTCCCAGCAAGTACAGTGTATTGGACTGAAGAGGATCTACTGTTCTTGTCAGTTTTCTAAGCAGAATTCAACTAGATATGGCCCGTGTGTGTAGGAAGCACAGTTCTTTTGTTCTGAGCAAGCTCACTGTTCGGACCCCATAGGAAACACAGTAGAGTAGAAGAGTGCTCTTTTCTCAAAAGCAGAGTGTGTTTCTTGTACGGCGAGCTAGCGTTTGTTTCTCAGTCCTAAATGGAGTTGAATCACATGCAGTTTTTGGTCCTACGAGCAAGAGTTGTTTTCTGGTAAGGAAAGTCACTATTGCGCTCCCATTGCCATACACAGTGCAAATAGCACTCGCGTCTGTTCCCAGCAAGTACAGTGTATTGGACTGAATAGGAGCTACTGTTCTTTTCAGTTTCCTAAGCAGAGTTGAACTAGATATGGTCCGTGTGTGTAGGAAGCACAGTTCTTTTGTTCTGAGCAGGCTCACTGTTCTGGCCCTATAGGAAACACAGGAGAGTACAAGAGTGCTCTTTTCTCAAAAGCAGAGTGTGTTTCTTGTAAGGCGTGCTAGCATTTGTTTCCCAGTCCTAAATGGAGTTGAATGACATGCAGTTTTTGGTCCTACGAGCAAGAGTTGTTTTCTGGTAAGGAAGTCACTATTGAGCTCCCATTGACATACACAGTGCAAATAGCACTCGCGTCTGTTCCCAGCAAGTACAGTGTATCAGACTGAGGAGGAGCTACTGTTCTTAACAGTTTCCTAAGCAGAGTAGAATGAGATATGGCCCTGTGTGTAGGAAGCACAGTTCTTTTGTTCTGAGCAAGCTCACTATTTGGACCCCATAGGAAACACAGTAGAGAAGAAGAGTGCTCTTTTATGAAAAGCAGAGTGTGTTTCATGTAAGGCAAGCTAGCGTTTGTTTCCTAGTCCTAAATGGAGTTGAATCACATGCAGTTTCTGGTCCTACGAGCAAGAGTTGTTTTCTGGTAAGGAAAGTCACTATTGCACTCCCATTGCCATACACAGTGCAAATAGCACTGGCGTCTGTTCCCAGCAAGTACAGTGTATTGGACTGAATAGGACCTACTTTACTTGTCAGTTTCCAAAGCAGAGTTGAACTATATATGGCGCGTGTGTGGAGGAAGCACAGTTCTTTTGTTCTGAGCAAGCTCACTGTTCTGGCAATATAGGAAACACAGTAGAGTAGAAGAGTGGTCTTTTCTCAAGAGCAGAGTGTGTTTCTTGTAAGGCGAACTCACGTTTGTTTCCCAGTACTAAATGGAGTTGAATCCCATGCAGGTTCTGGTCCTACGAGCAAGAGTTGTTTTCTGGTAAGAAGAGTCTCTATTGTGCTCCCATTGTCATACACAGGGCAAATAGCACTGGCGTATGTTCCCAGCATTTACAGTGTATTGGACTGAAGAGGATCTACTGTTGTTGTCAGTTTCCTAAGCAGAATTGAACTAGATATGGCCGTGTGTGTAGGAAGCACAGTTCTTTTGTTCTGAGCAAGCTTACTGTTCGGACCGTGTAGGAAACACAGTAGCGTAGAAGAGTGCTGTTTTCTCAAAAGCAGAGTTGTTTCTTGTAAGGCGAGCTAGCGTTTGTTTTCCAGTCCTAAATGGAGTTGAATCCCATGCAGTTTCTGGTCCTACAAGCAAGAGTTGTTTTCTGGTTAGGAAAGTCACTATTGCGTACCCATTGCCATCCACAGTGCAAATAGCACTCGCGTCTGTTCCCAGCAAGTACAGTGCATCGGACTGAGGAGTAGCTACTGTTCATGTCAGTTTCCTAAGCAGAGTTGAACGAGATATGGCCCGTGTGTCTAGGAAGCACATTTCTTATGTTCTGAGCAAGCTCACTGTTCTGGCACTATAGGAAACACAGTAGAGTAGAAGAGTGCTCTTTTCTCAAAAGCAGAGTGTGTTTCTTGTAAGGCGAGCTAGCGTTTGTTTCACAGTCCTAAATGGAGTTGAATCACATGCAGTTTCTGGTCCTACGAGTAAAAGTTGTTTTGTGGTAAGAAGAGTCACTATTATGCTACAATTGCCATACACAGTGCAAATAGCATTCGCGTCTGTTCCCAGCAAGTACGTGTATTGGACTGAAGAGGAGCTACTGTTCTTGTCAGTTTCCTAAGCAGAGGTGAACGAGATATGGCCTGTGTGTGTAGGAAGCACAGTTCTCTTGTTCTGAGCAAGCTCACTCTTCTGGCCCTATAGGAAACACAGTAGAGTAGAAGAGTGCTCTTTTCTCTAAAGCAGAGTGTGTTTCTTGTAAGGCGAGCTCGTGTTTGTTTCCTAGTCCTAAATGGAGTTGAATCCCATGCAGTTTCTGGTCCTACGAGCAAGAGTTGTTTTCTGGGAAAGAAAGTCACTATTGCACTCCCATTGCCATACACATTACAAATAGCACTCGCGTCTGTTCCCAGCAAGTACAGTGTATTGGACTGAATAGGAGCTACTGTTCTTGTCAGGTTTATAAGCAGATTTGAACTAGATATGGCCGTGTGTGTAGGAATCATATTTTTTTTTTCTGAGCAAGCTCACTGTTCGGACCCCATAGGAAACACAGTAGAGTAGAAGAGTGCTCTTTTCTCTAAAGCAGAGTGTGTTTCTTGTAATGCGAGCTAGCATTTGTTTCCCAGTCCTAAATGGAGTTGAATCACATGCAGTTTCTGATCCTACGAGCAAGAGTTGTTTTCAGGAAATGAAAGTCACTATTGCGCTCCCATTGCCATACACAGTGCAAATAGCACTGGCGTCTGTTCCCAGCAAGTATAGTGTTTTGGACTGAAGAGGAGCTTCTGTTCTTGTCAGTTTCCTAAGCAGAGTTGAACTAGATATGGCCCGTGGGTGTAGGAAGCACAGTTTTTTTGTTCTGAGCAAGCTCACTGTTGGGAACACAAAGGAAACACAGTAGAATTGAAGAGTGCTCTTTTCTCAAAAGCAGAGTGTCTTTCTTGGAAGGCGAGCTAGCGTTTGTTTCCCAATCCTAAATGGAGTTGAGTCACATGCAGTTTTTTGTCCTACGAGCAAGATTTGTTTTTTGGTAAGACGAGTAACTATTGTGCTCCAAATGCCATACACAGTGCAAATAGCACTCAGGTCTGTTCCCCGCAAGTACAGTGTATTGGACTGAAGAGGAGCTACTGTTCTTGTCAGTTTCCTAAGCAGAGTTGAACTAGATATGACCCGTGTGTGTAAGAAGCACAGTTCTTTTGTTCTGAGCAAGCTCACTGTTCTGGCATTATAGGAAACACAGTAGAGTAGAAGAGTGCTCTTTTCTCAAAAGCAGAGTGTGTTTCTTGTAAGGCGAGCTAGCGTTTGTATCCCAGTCCAAAATGGAGTTGAATCCCATGCATTTTCTGGTCCTACGAGCAAGAGTTGTTTTCTGGTAAGGAAAGTCACTATTGTGCTCCCATTGCCATACACAGTGCAAATAGCACTCGCGTCTGTTCCCAGCAAGTACAGTGTATCGGACTGAAGAGGAGCTAATGTTTTGTCAGTTTCCTAAGCAGAGATGAACTAGATATGGCCCGTGTGTGTAGGAAGCACAGTTCTTTTGTTCTGAGCAAGCTCACTGTTCTGGCATTATAGGAAACACAGTAGAGTAGAAGAGTGCTCTTTTCTCTAAAGCAGAGTGTGTTTCTTGTAAGGCGAGCTCGCTTTTGTTTCCCAGTCCTAAATGTAGTTGAGTCACATGCAGTTTTTGTTCCTACGAGCAAGAGTTGTTTTCTGGTAAGAAGAGTCACTATTGCGCTCCAAATGCCATACAAAGTGCAAATAGCACTCGCGTCTGTTCCCAGCAAGTACAGTGTATTGGACTGAATAGGCGCTACTGTTCTTGTCAGTTTCCTAAGCAGAGTTGAACTAGATATGGTCCATGTGTGTAGGAAGCACAGTTCTTTTGTTCTGAGCAAGCTCCCTGTTCGGACCCCATAGGAAACACAGTAGAGTAGAACAGTGCTCTTTTCTCAAAAGCAGAGTGTGTTTCTTGTAAGGCGATCTAGCATTTGTTTCTTATTCCTAAATGGAGTTGAAACACATGCAGTTTATGGTCCTACTAGCAAGAGTTGTTTTCTGGGGAAGAAAGTCAGTATTGCACTCCCTTTGCCATACACAGTGCAAATAGCACACGCATCTGTTCCCAGCAAGTACAGTGTATTGAACTGAAGAGGAGCTACTGTTCTTGTCAGTTTCCTAAGCAGAGTTGAACTAGATATTGCCCGTGTGTGTAGGAAGCACAGTTCTTTTGTTCTGGGCAAGCTCACTGTTCTGGCCCTATAGGAAACACAGTAGAGTCGAAGTGTGCTCTTTTCTCTAAAGCAGAGAATGTTTCTTGTAAGGCAATCTAGCGTTTGCTTCCCAGTCCTAAATGGAGTTGAATGACACGCAGTTTCTGGTCGTACGAGCAAGAGTTGTTTTCTGGTAAGAAGAGTCATTATTGCGCTGCCATTGCCATACACAGGACAAATAGCCCTATTGTCTGTTTCCAGCAGTACAGTGTATTGGACTGAAGAGGAGCTACTGTTCTTGTCAGGTACCTAAGCAGAATTGAACTTAGTATGGCGGTGTGTGTAGGAAGCACAGTTTTTTTGTTCTGAGCAATCTCACTGTTCGGACCTCTTAGGAATCACAGAAGAGTTGAAGAGTGCTCTTTTCTCTAAAGCAGAGTGTGTTTCTTCTAAGGCGAGCTGGCGTTTGTTTCCTAGTCCTAAATGGAGTGGAATCACATGCAGTTTCTGGTCCTACGAGCAAGAGTTTTTTTCTGGTAAGGAAAGTCACTATTGCACTCCCATTGCCATACACAGTGCAAATAGCATTCGCTTCTGTTCCCAGCAAGTACAGTGTATTGAACTTAAGAGGAGCTACTGTTCTTGTCAGTTTCCTAAGCAGAGTTGAACTAGATATGGCCCGTGTGTGTAGGAAGCACAGTTCTTTTGTTCTGAGCAAGCTCACTGTTCTGTCCCTATAGGAAACACAGTAGAGTAGAAGAGTGCTCTTTTCTCAAAAGCAGGGTGTGTTTCTTGTAAGGCGAGCTAGCGTTTGTTTCCCAGTCCTAAATGGAGTTGAATCCCATGCAGTTTCTGGTCCTATGAGCAAGAGTTGTTTTCCGGTAAGGAAAGTCACTATTGCGCTGCCATTGCCATACACAGGACAAATAGCACTGTTGTCTCTTTCCAGCAATACAGTGTATTGGACTGAAGAGGAGCTACTGTTCTTGTCAGGTACCTAAGCAGAATTGAACTAAGTATGGCGGAGTGTGTAGGAAGCACAGTTTTTTTGTTCTGAGCAAGCTCACTGTTCGGACCTCATAGGAATCACAGAAGTGTAGAAGAGTGCTCTTTTCTCTAAAGCAGAGTGTGTTTCTTGTAAGGCGAGCTGGCGTTTGTTTCCTAGTCCTAAATGGAGTTCAATCACAGGCAGTTTCCGGTCCTATGAGCAAGAGTTGTTTTCTGGTAAGGAAAGTCACTATTGTGCTCCCATTGCCATACACAGTGCAAATAGCACTCGCGTCTGTTCCCAGCAAGTACAGTGTATTGGACTGAAGAGGAGCTACTGTTCTTGTCAGTTTCCTAAGCAGAGTTGAACTAGATATGGACCATGTGTGTAGGAAGCACAGTTCTTTTGTTCTGAGCAAGCTCACTGTTCGGACACCATAGGAAAAACAGTAGAGTAGAAGAGTGCTCTTTTCTCAAAAGCAGAGTGTATTTCATGTAAGGCGAGCTAGCATTTGTTTCTCAGTCCTAAATGGAGTTGAATCATATGCAGTTTCTGGGCCTACGAGCAAGAGTTGTTTTATGGTAAGAAGAGTCATTGTTGCACTGCAATTGCCATACACAGGACAAATAGCACTGGCATCTGTTCCCAGCAACTACAGTGTATTGGACTGAAGAGGATCTACTGTTCTTGTCAGGTTCCTAAGCAGAGTTGAACTAGATATGGCCGTGTGTGTAGGAAGCACAGTTTTTTTGTTCTGAGCAAGCTCACTGTTGGGAACACATAGGAAACAAAGTAGAATTGAAGAGTGCTCTTTTCTCAAAAGCAGAGTGTGTTTCTTGGAAGGCGAGCTAGCGTTTGTTTCCCAGTCCTAAATGGAGTTGAGTCACATGCAGTTTTTTTTCCTACGAGCAAGATTTGTTTTCTGGTAAGACGAGTCACTATTATGCTCCTATTGCCATACACAGTGCAAATAGAACTGGCGTCTGTTCCCCGCAAGTACAGTGTATAGGACTGAAGTGGAGCTACTGTTCTTGTCAGTTTCCTAAGCAGAGTTGAACTAGATATGGCCCGTGTTTTAGGAAGCACAGTTCTTTAGTTCTGAGCAAGCTCACTGTTCGGACCCCATATGAAACACAGTAGAGTAGAAGAGTGCTCTTTTCTCAAAAGCAGAGTGTGTTTCATGTAAGGCTTGCTAGCATTTGTTTCCCAGTCCTAAATGGAGTTGAATCACATGCAGTTTCTGGTCCTACGAGCAAGAGTTGTTTTCTGGTAAGGAAAGTCACTATTGCGCTCCCATTGCCATCCACGGAGCAAATAGCACTCGTGTCTGTTCCCAGCAAGTACAGTGTATCGGACTGAAGAGGAGCTACTGTTCTTGTCAGTTTCCTAAGCAGAGTTGAACTAGATATGGCCCGTGTGTAGGAAGCACAGTTCTTTTGTTCTGAGCAAGCTCACTGTTCGGACAACATAGGAAACACAGTAGAGTAGAAGAGTGCTCTTTTCTCAAAAGAAGAGTGTGTTTCTTGTAAGGCGAGCTAGCGTTTGTGTCCCAGCCCTAAATGGAGTTGAATCACATGCAGTTTCTAGTCCTGTGAGCAAGAGTTGTTTTCTGGTAATAAGAGTCACTATTGCACTCCCTTTATCATACACAGGGCAAATAGCACTTGTGTCTGTTCCCAGCATGTACAGTGTATTGGCCTGAAGAGGATCTACTGTTCTTGTCAGTTTCCTAAGCAGAGTTGAACTAGATATGGCCCGTGTGTGTAGGAAGCACAGTTCTTTTGTTCTGAGCAAGCTCACTGTTCTGGCCCCGGAGTAAACACAGTAGAGTAGAAGAGTGCTCTTTTCTCAAAAGCAGAGTGTGTTTCTTGTAAGGCGAGCTAGCGTTTGTGTCCCAGTCCTAAATGGAGTTGCATCACATGCAGTTTCTGGTCCTACGAGCAAGAGTTGTTTTCTGGTAAGAAGAGTCACTATTGTGCTATCATTGCCATACACAGTGCAAATAGCACTCGCGTCTGTTCCCAGCAAGTACAGTGTATTGGACAGAAGGAAATCTACTGTTCTTGTCAGTTTCCTAAGCAGAGTTGAACTAGATATGGCCCGTGTGTGTGAAGCACAGTTCTTTTGTTCTGAGCAAGCTCACTGTTCGGACCCCATGGGAAACACAGTAGAGTAGAAGAGTGCTCTTTTTTCAAAAGCAGAGTGTGTTTCTTGTAAGGCTAGCTAGTGTTTGTTTCCCAGTCAGAAACGGAGTTGAATCCCATGCAGTTTCTGTTCCTACAACCAAGAGTTGTTTTCTGGTAAGAAGAGTCACTATTGAGCTCCCATTGCCATACACAGTGAAAATAGCACTCGCGTCTGCTCCCAGCATGTACATTGTATTGGACTAAAGAGGATCTACTGTTCTTGTCAGTTTCCTAAGTAGAGTTGAACTAGATATGGCCTGTGTGTGTAGGCAGCATAGTTCTTTTGTTCTGAGAAAGCTCACTGTTCGGACAACACAGGAAACACAGTAGAGTAGAAGAGTGCTCTTTTATCAAAAGCAGAGTGTGTTTCTTGTAAGGTGACCTAGCGTTTGTTTCCCAGTCCTAAATGGAGTTGAATCACATGCAGTTTTTGGTCCTACGAGCAAGAGTTTTTTTCTGGTAAGGAAAGTCACTATTGTGCTCCCTTTGCCATACACAGTGCAAATAGCACTGTCATCTGTTCCCAGCAAGGACAGTGTATTGGACTGAAGAGGAGCTACTATTCTTGTCAGTTTCCTAAGCACAGTTGAAGTAGATATGGCCCCTGTGTGTAGGAAGCACAGTTCTTTTGTTCTGAGCAAGCTCTCTCTTCTGGCCCTATAGAAAACACAGTAGAGTAGAAGAGTGCTCTTTTATCAAAAGCAGAGTGTGTTTCTTGTAAGCGAACTCGTTTTTGTTTCCCAGTCCTAAATGGAGTTGAGTCACATGCAGTTTTTGTTCCTACGAGCAAGAGTTGTTTTCTGGTAAGAAGAGTCACTATTGCGCTCCAAATGCCATACAAAGTGCAAATAGCACTCGCGTCTGTTCCCAGCAAGTACAGTGTATTGGACTGAATAGGCGCTACTGTTCTTGTCAGTTTCCTAAGCAGAGTTGAACTAGATATGGTCCATGTGTGTAGGAAGCACAGTTCTTTTGTTCTGAGCAAGCTCCCTGTTCGGACCCCATAGGAAACACAGTAGAGTAGAACAGTGCTCTTTTCTCAAAAGCAGAGTGTGTTTCTTGTAAGGCGATCTAGCATTTGTTTCCTAGTCCTAAATGGAGTTGAAACACATGCAGTTTATGGTCCTACTAGCAAGAGTTGTTTTCTGGGGAAGAAAGTCAGTATTGCACTCCCATTGCCATACACAGTGCAAATAGCACACGCATCTGTTCCCAGCAAGTACAGTGTATTGAACTGAAGAGGAGCTACTGTTCTTGTCAGTTTCCTAAGCAGAGTTGAACTAGATATGGCCCGTGTGTGTAGGAAGCACAGTTCTTTTGTTCTGAGCAAGCTCACTGTTCTGTCCCTATAGGAAACACAGTAGAGTAGAAGAGTGCTCTTTTCTCAAAAGCAGGGTGTGTTTCTTGTAAGGCGAGCTAGCGTTTGTTTCCCAGTCCTAAATGGAGTTGAATCCCATGCAGTTTCTGGTCCTACGAGCAAGAGTTGTTTTCCGGTAAGGAAAGTCACTATTGCGCTGCCATTGCCATACACAGGACAAATAGCACTGTTGTCTCTTTCCAGCAGTACAGTGTATTGGACTGAAGAGGAGCTACTGTTCTTGTCAGGTACCTAAGCAGAATTGAACTAAGTATGGCGGTGTGTGTAGGAAGCACAGTTTTTTTGTTCTGAGCAAGCTCACTGTTCGGACCTCAAAGGAATCACAGAAGTGTAGAAGAGTGCTCTTTTCTCTAAAGCAGAGTGTGTTTCTTGTAAGGCGAGCTGGCGTTTGTTTCCTAGTCCTAAATGGAGTTCAATCACAGGCAGTTTCCGGTCCTATGAGCAAGAGTTGTTTTCTGGTAAGGAAAGTCACTATTGTGCTCCCATTGCCATACACAGTGCAAATAGCACTCGCGTCTGTTCCAGCAAGTACAGTGTATTGGACTGAAGAGGAGCTACTGTTCTTGTCAGTTTCCTAAGCAGAGTTGAACTAGATATGGACCATGTGTGTAGGAAGCACAGTTCTTTTGTTCTGAGCAAGCTCACTGTTCGGACACCATAGGAAACACAGTAGAGTAGAAGAGTGCTCTTTTCTCAAAAGCAGAGTGTATTTCATGTAAGGCGAGCTAGCATTTGTTTCTCAGTCCTAAATGGAGTTGAATCATATGCAGTTTCTGGGCCCACGAGCAAGAGTTGTTTTATGGTAAGAAGAGTCATTGTTGCACTGCAATTGCCATACACAGGACAAATAGCACTGGCATCTGTTCCCTGCAACTACAGTGTATTGGACTGAAGAGGATCTACTGTTCTTGTCAGGTTCCTAAGCAGAGTTGAACTAGATATGGCCGTGTGTGTAGGAAGCACAGTTTTTTTGTTCTGAGCAAGCTCACTGTTGGGAACACATAGGAAACAAAGTAGAATTGAAGAGTGCTCTTTTCTCAAAAGCAGAGTGTGTTTCTTGGAAGGCGAGCTAGCGTTTGTTTCCCAGTCCTAAATGGAGTTGAGTCACATGCAGTTTTTTTTCCTACGAGCAAGATTTGTTTTCTGGTAAGACGAGTCACTATTATGCTCCAATTGCCATACACAGTGCAAATAGAACTGGCGTCTGTTCCCCGCAAGTACAGTGAATAGGACTGAAGTGGAGCTACTGTTCTTGTCAGTTTCCTAAGCAGAGTTGAACTAGATATTGCCCGTGTGTGTAGGAAGCACAGTTCTTTTGTTCTGGGCAAGCTCACTGTTCTGGCCCTATAGGAAACACAGTAGAGTCGAAGTGTGCTCTTTTCTCTAAAGCAGAGAGTGTTTCTTGTAAGGCAATCTAGCGTTTGCTTCCCAGTCCTAAATGGAGTTGAATGACACGCAGTTTCTGGTCGTACGAGCAAGAGTTGTTTTCTGGTAAGAAGAGTCATTATTGCGCTGCCATTGCTATACACAGGACAAATAGCCCTATTGTCTGTTTCCAGCAGTACAGTGTATTGGACTGAAGAGGAGCTACTGTTCTTGTCAGGTACCTAAGCAGAATTGAACTAAGTATGGCGGTGTGTGTAGGAAGCACAGTTTTTTTGTTCTGAGCAATCTCACTGTTCGGACCTCATAGGAATCACAGAAGAGTTGAAGAGTGCTCTTTTCTCTAAAGCAGAGTGTGTTTCTTCTAAGGCGAGCTGGCGTTTGTTTCCTAGTCCTAAATGGAGTGGAATCACATGCAATTTCTGGTCCTACGAGCAAGAGTTTTTTTCTGGTAAGGAAAGTCACTATTGCACTCCCATTGCCATACACAGTGCAAATAGCATTCGCATCTGTTCCCAGCAAGTACAGTGTATTGAACTTAAGAGGAGCTACTGTTCTTGTCAGTTTCCTAAGCAGAGTTGAACTAGATATGGCCCGTGTGTGTAGGAAGCACAGTTCTTTTGTTCTGAGCAAGCTCACTGTTCTGGCCATATAGGAAACACAGTAGAGTAGAAGAGTGCTCTTTTCTCAAAAGCAGGGTGTGTTTCTTGTAAGGCGAGCTAGCGTTTGTTTCCCAGTCCTAAATGGAGTTGAATCCCATGCAGTTTCTGGTCCTACGAGCAAGAGTTGTTTTCCGGTAAGGAAAGTCACTATTGCGCTGCCATTGCCATACACAGGACAAATAGCACTGTTGTCTCTTTTCAGCAGTACAGTGTATTGGACTGAAGAGGAGCTACTGTTCTTGTCAGGTACCTAAGCAGAATTGAACTAAGTATGGCGGTGTGTGTAGGAAGCACAGTTTTTTGTTCTGAGCAAGCTCACTGTTCGGACTTCATAGGAATCACAGAAGTGTAGAAGAGTGCTCTTTTCTCTAAAGCAGAGTGTGTTTCTTGTAAGGCGAGCTGGCGTTTGTTTCCTAGTCCTAAATGGAGTTCAATCACAGGCAGTTTCCGGTCCTATGAGCAAGAGTTGTTTTCTGGTAAGGAAAGTCACTATTGTGCTCCCATTGCCATACACAGTGCAAATAGCACTCGCGTCTGTTCCCAGCAAGTACAGTGTATTGGACTGAAGAGGAGCTACTGTTCTTGTCAGTTTCCTAAGCAGAGTTCAACTAGATATGGACCATGTGTGTAGGAAGCACAGTTCTTTTGTTCTGAGCAAGCTCACTGTTCGGACACCATAGGAAACACAGTAGAGTAGAAGAATGCTCTTTTCTCAAAAGCAGAGTGTATTTCATGTAAGGCGAGCTAGCATTTGTTTCTCAGTCCTAAATGGAGTTGAATCATATGCAGTTTCTGGGCCTACGAGCAAGAGTTGTTTTATGGTAAGAAGAGTCATTGTTGCACTGCAATTGCCATACACAGGACAAATAGCACTGGCGTCTGTTCCCAGCAACTATAGTGTATTGGACTGAAGAGGATCTACTGTTCTTGTCAGTTTCCTAAGCAGAGTTGAACTAGATATGGTCCATGTGTGCAGGAAGCACAGTTTTTTTGTTCTGAGCAAGCTCCCTGTTCGGACCCCATAGGAAACACAGTAGAGTAGAACAGTGCTCTTTTCTCAAAAGCAGAGTGTGTTTCTTGTAAGGCGATCTAGCATTTGTTTCCTAGTCCTAAATGGAGTTGAAACACATGCAGTTTATGGTCCTACTAGCAAGAGTTGTTTTCTGGGGAAGAAAGTCAGTATTGCACTCCCATTGCCATACACAGTGCAAATAGCACACTCATCTGTTCCCAGCAAGTACAGTGTATTGAACTGAAGAGGAGCTCCTGTTCTTGTCAGTTTCCTAAGCAGAGTTGAACTAGATATGGCCCGTGTGTGTAGGAAGCACAGTTCTTTTGTTCTGAGCAAGCTCACTGTTCTGTCCCTATAGGAAACACAGTAGAGTAGAAGAGTGCTCTTTTCTCAAAAGCAGGGTGTGTTTCTTGTAAGGCGAGCTAGCGTTTGTTTCCCAGTCCTAAATGGAGTTGAATCCCATGCAGTTTCTGGTCCTACGAGCAAGAGTTGTTTTCCGGTAAGGAAAGTCACTATTGCGCTGCCATTGCCATACACAGGACAAATAGCACTGTTGTCTCTTTCCAGCAGTACAGTGTATTGGACTGAAGAGGAGCTACTGTTCTTGTCAGGTACCTAAGCAGAATTGAACTAAGTATGGCGGTGTGTGTAGGAAGCACAGTTTTTTTGTTCTGAGCAAGCTCACTGTTCGGACCTCATAGGAATCACAGAAGTGTAGAAGAGTGCTCTTTTCTCTAAAGCAGAGTGTGTTTCTTGTAAGGCGAGCTGGCGTTTGTTTCCTAGTCCTAAATGGAGTTCAATCACAGGCAGTTTCCGGTCCTATGAGCAAGAGTTGTTTTCTGGTAAGGAAAGTCACTATTGTGCTCCCATTGCCATACACAGTGCAAATAGCACTCGCGTCTGTTCCCAGCAAGTACAGTGTATTGGACTGAAGAGGAGCTACTGTTCTTGTCAGTTTCCTAAGCAGAGTTGAACTAGATATGGACCATGTGTGTAGGAAGCACAGTTCTTTTGTTCTGAGCAAGCTCACTGTTCGGACACCATAGGAAACACAGTAGAGTAGAAGAGTGCTCTTTTCTCAAAAGCAGAGTGTATTTCATGTAAGGCGAGCTAGCATTTGTTTCTCAGTCCTAAATGGAGTTGAATCATATGCAGTTTCTGGGCCTACGAGCAAGAGTTGTTTTATGGTAAGAAGAGTCATTGTTGCACTGCAATTGCCATACACAGGACAAATAGCACTGGCATCTGTTCCCAGCAACTACAGTGTATTGGACTGAAGAGGATCTACTGTTCTTGTCAGGTTCCTAAGCAGAGTTGAACTAGATATGGCCGTGTGTGTAGGAAGCACAGTTTTTTTGTTCTGAGCAAGCTCACTGTTGGGAACACATAGGAAACAAAGTAGAATTGAAGAGTGCTCTTTTCTCAAAAGCAGAGTGTGTTTCTTGGAAGGCGAGCTAGCGTTTGTTTCCCAGTCCTAAATGGAGTTGAGTCACATGCAGTTTTTTTTCCTACGAGCAAGATTTGTTTTCTGGTAAGACGAGTCACTATTATGCTCCAATTGCCATACACAGTGCAAATAGAACTGGCGTCTGTTCCCCGCAAGTACAGTGAATAGGACTGAAGTGGAGCTACTGTTCTTGTCAGTTTCCTAAGCAGAGTTGAACTAGATATTGCCCGTGTGTGTAGGAAGCACAGTTCTTTTGTTCTGGGCAAGCTCACTGTTCTGGCCCTATAGGAAACACAGTAGAGTCGATGTGTGCTCTTTTCTCTAAAGCAGAGAGTGTTTCTTGTAAGGCAATCTAGCGTTTGCTTCCCAGTCCTAAATGGAGTTGAATGACACGCAGTTTCTGGTCGTACGAGCAAGAGTTGTTTTCTGGTAAGAAGAGTCATTATTGCGCTGCCATTGCCATACACAGGACAAATAGCCCTATTGTCTGTTTCCAGCAGTACAGTGTATTGGACTGAAGAGGAGCTACTGTTCTTGTCAGGTACCGAAGCAGAATTGAACTAAGTATGGCGGTGTGTGTAGGAAGCACAGTTTTTTTGTTCTGAGCAATCTCACTGTTCGGACCTCATAGGAATCACAGAAGAGTTGAAGAGTGCTCTTTTCTCTAAAGCAGAGTGTGTTTCTTCTAAGGCGAGCTGGCGTTTGTTTCCTAGTCCTAAATGGAGTGGAATCACATGCAATTTCTGGTCCTACGAGCAAGAGTTTTTTTCTGGTAAGGAAAGTCACTATTGCACTCCCATTGCCATACACAGTGCAAATAGCATTCGCATCTGTTCCCAGCAAGTACAGTGTATTGAACTTAAGAGGAGCTACTGTTCTTGTCAGTTTCCTAAGCAGAGTTGAACTAGATATGGCCCGTGTGTGTAGGAAGCACAGTTCTTTTGTTCTGAGCAAGCTCACTGTTCTGTCCCTATAGGAAACACAGTAGAGTAGAAGAGTGCTCTTTTCTCAAAAGCAGGGTGTGTTTCTTGTAAGGCGAGCTAGCGTTTGTTTCCCAGTCCTAAATGGAGTTGAATCCCATGCAGTTTCTGGTCCTACGAGCAAGAGTTGTTTTCCGGTAAGGAAAGTCACTATTGCGCTGCCATTGCCATACACAGGACAAATAGCACTGTTGTCTCTTTCCAGCAGTACAGTGTATTGGACTGAAGAGGAGCTACTGTTCTTGTCAGGTACCTAAGCAGAATTGAACTAAGTATGGCGGTGTGTGTAGGAAGCACAGTTTTTTTGTTCTGAGCAAGCTCACTGTTCGGACCTCATAGGAATCACAGAAGTGTAGAAGAGTGCTCTTTTCTCTAAAGCAGAGTGTGTTTCTTGTAATGTGAGCTAGCGTTTGTTTCCCAGTCCTAAATGGAGTTGAATCACATGCAGTTTCTGGTTCTACGAGCAAGAGTTGTTTTATGGTAAGAAGAGTCACTGTTGTACTCCCATTGCCATACACAGTGCAAATAGCACACGCGTCTGTTCTCAGCAAGTACAGTGTACTGGACTGAAGAGGAGCTACTGTTCTTGCCAGTTTCCTAAGTAAAATTGAACTAGATATGGCCGTGTGTGTAGGAAGCACAGGTCTTTTGTTCTGAGCAAGCTCACTGTTCTGGCCACATAGGAAACACATTAGAGTAGAAGAGTGCTCTTTTCTCAAAAGCAGAGTGTGTTTCTTGTAAGGCGAGGTAGCGTTTGTTTCCCAGTCCTAAATGGAGTTGAATCCCATGCAGTTTCTGGTCCTACGAGCAAGAGTTTTTTTCTGGTAAGAAGAGACACTATTGTGCTCCCATTGTCATACACAGGGCAAATAGCACTGGCGACTTTTCCCAGCATGTAGAGTGTATTGGACTGAAGAGGAGCTACTGTTCTTGTCAGTTTCCTAAGCAGAATTGAACTGGATATGCCCATGCGTGTAGGAGGCACAGTTCTTTTGTTCTGAGCAAGCTCGCTGTACTGGTCATATAGGAAACTCAGTAGAGTAGAAGAGTGCTCTTTTCTCAAAAGCAGAGTGTGTTTCTCGTAAGGCGAGCTAGCGTTTGTTTCCCAGTCCTAAATGGAGTTGAATCCCATGCAGTTTCTGGTCCTACGAGCAAGAGTTGTTTTCTGGTAAGAAGAGTCACTATTGCGCTCCCATTGCCATACACAGTGCAAATAGCACTGGCGTCTGTTCCCAGCAAGTACAGTGTATTGGACTGAAGAGGATCTACTGTTCTTGTCAGTTTCCTTAGCAGAATAAAACTAGATATGGCCCGTGTGTGAAGGAAGCACAGTTCTTTTGTTCTGAGCAAGCTCACTGTACTGGCACTATAGGAAACACAGCAGAGTAGAAGAGTGCTCTTTTCTCAAAAGCAGAGTGTTTTTCTTGTAAGGCGAGCTAACGTTTGTTTCCCAGTCCTAAATGGAGTTGAATCACATGCAGTTTTTGGTCCAATGAGCAAGAGTTGTTTTCTTGTAAGGAAAGTCACTATTGCGCTCCCATTTCCATACAAAGTGCAAATAGCACACGCGTCTATTCCCAGCAAGTACAGTGTATTGGACTGAAGAGGAGCTACTGTTCTCGTCAGTTCCTAAGCAGAGTTGAACTAGATATGGCCCGTGTGTAGGAAGCACAGTTCTTTTGTTCTGAGCAAGCTCAGTGTTCTGGCCCTATGGGAAACACAGTAGAGTATAAGAGTGCTCTTTTCTCAAAAGCAGAGTGTGTTTCTTGTAAGGCGAGGTAGCGTTTGTTTCCCAGTCCTAAATGGAGTTGAATCACATGCAGTTTCTGGTCCTACGAGCAAGAGTTGTTTTCTGGTAAGAAGAGACACTATTTTGCTCCCATTGTCATACACAGGGCAAATAGACCTGGCGTCTGTTCCCAGCATGTAGAGTGTATTGGACTGAAGAGGATCTACTGTTCTTGTCAGTTTCCTAAGCAGAATTGATCTAGATATGGCCCGTGTGTGAAGGAAGCACAGTTCTTTTGTTCTGAGCAAGCTCACTGTACTGGCCCTATAGGAAACACAGCAGAGTAGAAGAGTGCTCTTTTCTCAAAAGCAGAGTGTGTTTCTTGTAAGGTGAGCTAGCGTTTGTTTCCCAGTCCTAAATGGAGTTGAATCACATGCAGGTTTTGGTCCTATGAGCAAGAGTTGTTTTCTGGTAAGGAAAGTCACTTTTGCGCTCCCATTTCCATACAAAGTGCAAATAGCACTCGCGTCTGTTCCCAGGAAGTACAGTGCATTGGAATGAAGAGGAGCTACTGTTCTTGTCAGTTTCCTAATCAGAGTTGAACAAGATACGGCCCGTGTGTGTAGGAAGCACAGTTCTTTTGTTCTGAGCAAGCTCACTGTTCTGGCCATATAGGAAACACAGTAGAGTAGAAGAGTGCTCTTTTCTCAAAAGCAGAGTGTGTTTCTTGTAAGGCGAGCTAGCGTTTTTTTCCCAGTCCTAAATGGAGTTGAATCCCTTGCAGTTTCTGGTCGTATGAGCAAGAGTTGTTTTCTGGTAAGAAGAGACACTATTGCACTCCCATTGCCATACACAGTGCAAATAGCACTCGCTTTACTTCACAACAAGTACAGTGTATTGGACAGAATAGGAGATGCTGTTCTTGTCAGTTTCCTAAGCAGAGTTGAACTAGATATGGCCCGTGTGTGTAGGAAGCACAGTTCTTTTGTTCTGAGGAAGCTCACTGTTCTGATATTATAGGAAACACCGTAGAGTAGAAGAGTGCTCTTTTCTCAAAAGCAGAGTGTGTTTCTTGTAATGTGAGCTAGCGTTTGTTTCCCAGTCCTAAATGGAGTTGAATCACATGCAGTTTCTGGTTCTATGAGCAAGAGTTGTTTTATGGTAAGAAGAGACACTATTGTGCTCCCTTTGCCATACACAGTACAAATAGCACTGGCGTCTGTTCCCAGCAAGTACAGTGTATTGGACTGAGGAGGGGATACTGTTCTTGTCAGTTTCCTAAGCAGAGTTGAACTAGGTATGGCCCATGTGTGTAGGAAGCACAGTTCGTTTGTTCTGAGCAAGCTCACTGTTCGGACTCCATAGGAAACACAGTAGAGTAGAAGAGTGCTCTTTTCTCAAAAGCCGAGTGTGTTTCTTGTAAGGCGAGTTAGTGTTTGTTTCCCAGTCAGAAATGGAGTTGAATCCCATGCAGTTTCTGGTCCTACGAACAAGATTTGTTTTCTGGTAAGAAGAGTCACTGTTGTACTCCCATTGCCATACACAGTGCAAATAGCACACGCGTCTGTTCTCAGCAAGTACAGTGTACTGGACTGAAGAGGAGCTACTGTTCTTGCCAGTTTCCTAAGTAAAATTGAACTAGATATGGCCGTGTGTGTAGGAAGCACAGGTCTTTTGTTCTGAGCAAGCTCACTGTTCTGGCCACATAGGAAACACATTAGAGTAGAAGAGTGCTCTTTTCTCAAAAGCAGAGTGTGTTTCTTGTAAGGCGAGGTAGCGTTTGTTTCCCAGTCCTAAATGGAGTTGAATCCCATGCAGTTTCTGGTCCTACGAGCAAGAGTTTTTTTCTGGTAAGAAGAGACACTATTGTGCTCCCAATGTCATACACAGGGCAAATAGCACTGGCGACTTTTCCCAGCATGTAGAGTGTATTGGACTGAAGAGGAGCTACTGTTCTTGTCAGTTTCCTAAGCAGAATTGAACTGGATATGCCCATGCGTGTAGGAGGCACAGTTCTTTTGTTCTGAGCAAGCTCGCTGTACTGGTCATATAGGAAACTCAGTAGAGTAGAAGAGTGCTCTTTTCTCAAAAGCAGAGTGTGTTTCTCGTAAGGCGAGCTAGCGTTTGTTTCCCAGTCCTAAATGGAGTTGAATCACATGCAGTTTCTGGTCCTACGAGCAAGAGTTGTTTTCTGGTAAGGAAAGTCACTATTGCGCTCCCATTGCCATACACAGTGGAAATAGCACTCCCGTCTGTTCCCAGCAAGTACAGTGTATTGGACTGAAGAGGAGCTACTGTTCTTGTCAGTTTCCTAAGCAGCACTGAACTAGATATGGCCCGTGTGTGAAGGAAGCACAGTTCTTTTGTTCTGAGCAAGCTCACTGTACTGGCACTATAGGAAACACTGCAGAGTAGAAGAGTGCTCTTTTCTCAAAAGCAGAGTGTGTTTCTTGTAAGGCGTAGTAGCGTTTGTTTCCCAGTCCTAAATGGAGTTGAATCCCATGCAGTTTCTGGTCCTACGAGCAAAAGTTGTTTTGTGGTAAGAAGAGTCACTCTTATGCTACAATTGCCATACACAGTGCAAATAGCACTCGCGTCTGTTCCCAGCAAGTACGTGTATTGGACTGAAGAGGAGCTACTGTTCTTGTCAGTTTCCTAAGCAGATTTGAACTAGATATGGTCCGTGTCTGTAGGAAGCACAGTTCTTTTGTTCTGAGCAAGCTCACTGTTCTGGCCCTATAGGAAACACAGTAGAGTAGAAGAGTGCTCTTTTCTCAAAAGCAGAGTGTGTTTCCTGGAAGGCGAGCTAGTGTTTGTTTCCCAGTCCTAAATGGAGTTGAATCACATGCAGTTTCTGGTCCTACGAGCAAGAGTTGTTTTCTGGTATGGAAGTCACTATTGCGCTCCCATTGCTATACACAGTGCAAATAGCACTCGCGTCTGTTCCCAGCAAGTACAGTGTATCGGACTGAAGAGGAGCTACTGTTCTTGACAGTTTCCTAAGCAGAGTAGAACGAGATATGTCCCGTGTGTGTAGGAAGCACAGTTCTTTTGTTCTGAGCAAGCTCACTGTTTGGACCCCATAGGAAACACAGTAGAGAAGAAGAGTGCTCTTTTCTCAAAAGCAGAGTGTGTTTCTTGTAAGGCGAGCTAGCGTTTGTCCCAGTCCAAAATGGAGTTGAATCCCATGCATTTTCTGGTCCTACGAGCAAGAGTTGTTTTCTGGTAAGGAAAGTCACTATTGCGCTCCCATTGCCATACACAGTGCAAATAGCACTCGCGTCTGTTCCCAGCAAGTACAGTGTATCGGACTGAAGAGGAGCTACTGTTCTTGTCAGTTTCCTAAGCAGAGTTGAACGAGATATGGCCCGTGTGTGCAGGAAGCACAGTTCTCTTGTTGTGAGCAAGCTCACTGTTCTGGCCCTATAGGAAACACAGCAGAGTAGAAGAGTGCTCTTTTCTCTAAAGCAGAGTGTGTTTCTTGTAAGGCGAGTTCGCGTTTGTTTCCCAGTCCTAAATGGAGTTGAGTCACGTGCAGTTTTTGTTCCTACGAGCAAGAGTTGTTTTCTGGTAAGAAGAGTCACTATTGCGCTGCAAATGCCATACAAAGTGCAAATAGCACTCGCGTCTGTTCCCAGCAAGTACAGTGTATTGGACTGAATAGGGGCTACTGTTCTTGTCAGTTTCCTAAGCAGAGTTGAACTAGATATGGTCCATGTGTGTAGGAAGCACAGTTCTTTTGTTCTGAGCAAGCTCACTGTTCGGAACCCATAGGAAACACAGTAGAGTAGAACAGTGCTCTTTTCTCAAAAGCAGAGTGTGTTTCTTATAAGGCGATCTAGCATTTGTTTCCTAGTCCTAAATGGAGTTGAATCACATGCAGTTTCTGGTCCTATGAGCAAGAGTTGTTTTCTTGTAAGGAAAGTCACTATTGTGCTCGCATTGCCATACATATTACAAACAGCACTCGCGTATGTTCCCAGCAATTACAGTGTATCGGACTGAAGTGGAGCTACTGTTCTTGTCAGTTTCCTAAGCAGAGTTGAACTAGATATATCCCGTGTGAAGATAAGCACAGTTCTTTTGTTCTGAGCAAGCTCACTGTTCTAGTCCTATAAGAAACACAGTAGAGTAGAAGAGTGCTCTTTTCTCAAAAGCAGAGTGTGTTTCTTGTAAGGCGAGCTAGCGTTTGTTTCCCAGTCCTAAATGGAGTTGAATCACATGCAGTTTCTGGTCCTACGAGCAAGGGTTGTTTTCTGGTAAGGAAAGTCACTATTGCGCTCCCATTGCCATACACAGTGCAAATAGCACTCGCGTCTGTTCCAGCAAGTACAGTGTATTGGACTGAAGAGGAGCTACTGTTCTTGTCAGTTTCCTAAGCAGAGTTGAACGAGATATGGCCTGTGTGTGTAGGAAGCACAGTTCTCTTGTTCTGAGCAAGCTCACTGTTCTGGCCCTATAGGAAACACAGTAGAGTAGAAGAGTGCTCTTTTCTCTAAAGCAGAGTGTGTTTCTTGTAAGGCGAGCTCGTGTTTGTTTCCTAGTCCTAAATGGAGTTGAATCACATGCAGTTTCTGGTCCTACGAGCAAGAGTTGTTTTCTGGGAAAGAAAGTCACTAGCACTCTCATTGCCACACACATTACAAATAGCACTCGCGTCTGTTCCCAGCAAGTACAGTGTATTGGACTGAATAGGAGCTACTGTTCTTGTCAGGTTTATAAGCAGATTTGAACTAGATATGGCCGTGTGTGTAGGAATCACAGTTTTTTTGTTCTGAGCAAGCTCACTGTTCGGACCCCATAGGAAACACAGTAGAGTAGAAGAGTGCTCTTTTCTCTAAAGCAGAGTGTGTTTCTTGTAATGCGAGCTAGCATTTGTTTCCCAGTCCTAAATGGAGTTGAATCACATGCAGTTTCTGATCCTACGAGCAAGAGTTGTTTTCTGGAAATGAAAGTCACTATTGTGCTCCCATTGCCATACACAGTGCAAATAGCACTGGCGTCTGTTCCCAGCAAGTATAGTGTTTTGGACTGAAGAGGAGCTACTGTTCTTGTCAGTTTCCTAAGCAGAGTTGAACTAGATATGGCCCGTGGGTGTAGGAAGCACAGTTTTTTTGTTCTGAGCAAGCTCACTGTTGGGAACACAAAGGAAACACAGTAGAATTGAAGAGTGCTCTTTTCTCAAAAGCAGAGTGTCTTTCTTGGAAGGCGAGCTAGCGTTTGTTTCCCAATCCTAAATGGAGTTGAGTCACATGCAGTTTTTTGTCCTATGAGCAAGATTTGTTTTCTGGTAAGACGAGTAACTATTGTGCTCCAAATGCCATACACAGTGCAAAAAGCACTCACGTCTGTTCCCCGCAAGTACAGTGTATTGGACTGAAGAGGAGCTACTGTTCTTGTCAGTTTCCTAAGCAGAGTTGAACTAGATATGACCCGTGTGTGTAGGAAGCACAGTTCTTTTGTTCTGAGCAAGCTCACTGTTCTGGCACTATAGGAAACACAGTAGAGTAGAAGAGTGCTCTTTTCTCTAAAGCAGGGTGTGTTTCTTGTAAGGCGAGCTAGCGTTTGTTTCCCAGTCCTAAATGGAGTTGAATCCCATGCAGTTTCTGGTCCTACGAGCAAAAGTTGTTTTGTGGTAAGAAGAGTCACTATTATGCTACAATTGCCATACACAGTGCAAATAGCACTCGCGTCTGTTCCCAGCAAGTACGTGTATTGGACTGAAGAGGAGCTACTGTTCTTGTCAGTTTCCTAAGCAGATTTGAACTAGATATGGTCCGTGTCTGTAGGAAGCACAGTTCTTTTGTTCTGAGCAAGCTCACTGTTCTGGCCCTATAGGAAACACAGTAGAGTAGAAGAGTGCTCTTTTCTCAAAAGCAGAGTGTGTTTCTTGGAAGGCGAGCTAGTGTTTGTTTCCCAGTCCTAAATGGAGTTGAATCACATGCAGTTTCTGGTCCTACGAGCAAGAGTTGTTTTCTGGTAAGGAAGTCACTATTGCGCTCCCATTGCTATACACAGTGCAAATAGCACTCGCGTCTGTTCCCAGCAAGTACAGTGTATCGGACTGAAGAGGAGCTACTGTTCTTGACAGTTTCCTAAGCAGAGTAGAACGAGATTTGGCCCGTGTGTGTAGGAAGCACAGTTCTTTTGTTCTGAGCAAGCTCACTGTTTGGACCCCATAGGAAACACAGTAGAGTAGAAGAGTGCTCTGTTCTCAAAAGCAGAGTGTATTTCATGTAAGGCGAGCTAGCATTTGTTTCTCAGTCCTAAATGGAGTTGAATCATATGCAGTTTCTGGGCCTATGAGCAAGAGTTGTTTTATGGTAAGAAGAGTCATTGTTGCACTGCAATTGCCATACACAGGACAAATAGCACTGGCGTCTGTTCCCAGCAACTACAGTGTATTGGACTGAAGAGGATCTACTGTTCTTGTCAGGTTCCTAAGCAGAGTTGAACTAGATATGGCCGTGTGTGTAGGAAGCACAGTTTTTTTGTTCTGAGCAAGCTCACTGTTGGGAACACATAGGAAACAAAGTAGAATTGAAGAGTGCTCTTTTCTCAAAAGCAGAGTGTGTTTCTTGGAAGGCGAGCTAGCGTTTGTTTCCCAGTCCTAAATGGAGTTGAGTCACATGCAGTTTTTTGTCCTACGAGCAAGATTTGTTTTCTGGTAAGACGAGTCACTATTATGCTCCAATTGCCATACACAGTGCAAATAGAACTGACGTCTGTTCCCCGCAAGTACAGTGTATAGGACTGAAGTGGAGCTACTGTTCTTGTCAGTTTCCTAAGCAGAATTGAACTAGATATGGCCCGTGTGTGTAGGAAGCACAGTTCTTTTGTTCTGAGCAAGCTCACTGTTCGGACCCCATATGAAACACAGTAGAGTAGAAGAGTGCTCTTTTCTCAAAAGCAGAGTGTGTTTCATGTAAGGCTTGCTAGCATTTGTTTCCCAGTCTTAAATGGAGTTGAATCACATGCAGTTTCTGGTCCTACGAGCAAGAGTTGTTTTCTGGTAAGGAAAGTCACTATTGCGCTCCCGTTGCCATCCACAGAGCAAATAGCACTCGCGTCGGTTCCCAGAAAGTACAGTGTATCGGACTGAAGAGGAGCTATTGTTCTTGTCAGTTTCCTAAGCAGAGTTGAACTAGATATGGCCCGTGTGTAGGAAGCACAGTTCTTTTGTTCTGAGCAAGCTCACTCTTCTGGCCCTATGGAAACACAGTAGAGTAGAAGAGTGCTCTTTTCTCTAAAGCAGAGTGTGTTTCTTGTAAGGCGAGCTAGCATTTGTTTCCCAGTCCTAAATGGAGTTGAATCACATGCAATTTCTGGTCCTACGAGCAAGAGTTGTTATCCGGTAAGGAAAGTCACTATTGCGCTCCCATTGCCATACACAGTGCAAATAGCACTGGCGTCTGTTCCCAGCAAGTACAGTGTATCGGAATGAAGAGGACCTAGTGTTCTTGTCAGTTTCCTAAGCAGAGTTGAACTAGATATGGCCCGTTCGTGTAGGAAGCACAGTTCCTTTGTTCTGAGCAAGCTCACTGTTCGGACCCCATAGGAAACACAGTAGAGTAGAAGAGTGCTCTTTTCTCAAAAGCAGAATGTGTTTCATGTAAGGCGAGCTAGCATTTGTTTCCCAGTCCTAAATGGAGTTGAATCACATGCAGTTTCTGGTCCTACGAGCAAGAGTTGTTTTCTGGGGAAGAAAGTCAGTATTACACTCCCATTGCCATACACAGTGCAAATACCACTCGCATCTGTTCCCAGCAAGTACAGTGTATTGAACTGAAGAGGAGCTACTGTTCTTGTCAGTTTCCTAAGCAGAGTTGAACTAGATATGGCCCGTGTGTAGGAAGCAGAGTTCTTTTGTTCTGGGCAAGCTCACTGTTCTGGCCCTATAGGAAACACAGTAGAGTCGAAGTGTGCTCTTTTCTCTAAAGCAGAGAGTGTTTCTTGTAAGGCAAGCTAGCGTTTGTTTCCCAGTCCTAAATGGAGTTGAATGACATGCAGTTTCTGGTCCTACGAGCAAGAGTTGTTTTCTGGTAAGAAGAGTCACTGTTGCGCTGCAATTGCCATACACAGGACAAATAGCACTGGCGTCTGTTCCCAGCAAGTACAGTGTATTGGACTGAAGAGGATCTACTGTTCTTGTCTGGTTCCTAAACAGAATTGAACTAAATATGGCCGTGTGTGTAGGAAGCACAGTTGTTTTGTTTTGAGCAAGCTCACTGTTCGGACCCCGTAGGAAACACAGTAGACTAGAAGAGTGCTCTTTTCTCAAAAGCAGAGTGTGTTTCTTGTAAGGCGAGCTAGCCTTTGTTTCCCAGTCCTAAATGGAGTTGAGTCACATGCAGTTTCCGGTCCTACGAGCAAGAGTTGTTTTCTGGTAAGGAAAGTCACTATTGCGCTCCCATTGCCATACACAGTGCAAATAGCTCTCCCGTAGGTTCACAGCAAGTACAGTGATTGGACTGAAGAGGAGGTACTGTTCTTGTCAGTTTCCTAAGCAGAGTTGAACTAGATATGGCCCGTGTGTGTAGGAAGCACAGTTCTTTTGTTCTGAGCAAGCTCACTGTTCGGACCCCATAGGAAACACAGTAGAGTAGATGAGTGCTCTTTTCTCAAAAGCAGAATGTGTTTCATGTAAGGCTTGCTAGCATTTGTTTCCCAGTCCTAAATGGAGTTGAATCACATGCAGTTTCTGGTTCTACGAGCAAGAGTTGTTTTCTGGTAAGGAAAGTCACTATTGCGCTCCCATTGCCATACAGAGTGCAAATAGCCCTCGCGTCTGTTCCCAGCTAGTACAGTGTATCGGACTGAAGAGGAGCTACTGTTCTTGTCAGTTTCCTAAGCAGAGTTGAACTAGATATGGCCCCTGTGTAGGAAGCAGAGTTCTTTTGTTCTGAGCAAGCTCACTGTTCTGGCCCTATAGGAAACACAGTAGAGTAAAAGAGTGCTCTTTTCTCTAAAGCAGAGTGTGTTTCTTGTAAGGCGAGCTAGCGTTTCTTTCCCAGTCCTAAATGGAGTTGAATCACATGCAGTTTCTGGGCCTACGAGCAAGAGTTGGTTTCTGGTAAGGAAAGTCACTATTGTGCTCCCATTGCCATACACAGTGCAAATAGCACTCGCATATGTTCCCAGCAAGTACAGTGTATCGGACTGAAGAGGAGCTATTGTTCTTGTCAGTTTCCTAAGCAGAGTTGAACTAGATATGGCCCGTTCGTGTAGGAAGCACAGTTCCTTTGTTCTGAGCAAGCTCACTGTTCTGGCCCTATAGGAAACACAGTAGAGTAGAAGAGTGCTCTTTTCTCTAAAGCAGGGTGTGTTTCTTGTAAGGCGAGCTAGCGTTTGTTTCCCAGTCCTAAATGGAGTTGAATCCCATGCAGTTTCTGGTCCTAGGAGCAAAAGTTGTTTTGTGGTAAGAAGAGTCACTATTATGCTACAATTGCCATACACAGTGCAAATAGCACTCGCGTCTGTTCCCAGCAAGTACGTGTATTGGATTGAAGAGGAGCTACTGTTCTTGTCAGTTTCCTAAGCAGATTTGAACTAGATATGGTCCGTGTCTGTAGGAAGCACAGTTCTTTTGTTCTGAGCAAGCTCACTGTTCTGGCCCTATAGGAAACACAGTAGAGTAGAAGAGTGCTCTTTTCTCAAAAGCAGAGTGTGTTTCTTGTAAGGCGAGGTAGCGTTTGTTTCCCAGTCCTAAATGGAGTTGAATCACATGCAGGTTCTGGTCCTACAAGCAAGAGATGTTTTCTGGTAAGGAAAGTCACTATTGCGCTTCCATGGTCATACACCGTGCAAATAGCCCTCGCGTCTGTTCCCAGCAAGTACAGTGTATTGGACTGAAGAGAATCTACTGTTCTTGTCAGTTTCCTAAGCAGAGTTGAACGAGATATATCCCGTGTGTAGGAAGCACAGTTCTTTTGTTCTGAGCAATCTCACTGTTTGGACCCCATAGGAAACACAGTAGAGTAGAAGAGTGCTCTTCTCTCAAAAGCAGAGTGTGTTTCTTGAAGGCGAGCTAGCATTTGTTTCCCAGACCTAAATGGAGTTGAGTCACATGCAGTTTTTTGTCCTACGAGCAAGAGTTGTTTTCTGGTAAGACGAGTCACTATTGTGCTCCAATTGCCATACACAGTGCAAATAGCACTTGCGTCTGTTCCCCGCAAGTACAGTGTATTGGACTGAAGAGGAGCTACTGTTCTTGTCAGTTTCCTAAACAGAGTTGACCTAGTTATGGCCCGTGTGTGTAGGAAGCACAGTTCTTTTGTTCTGAGCAAGCTAACTGTTCTGGCCCTATAGGAAACACAGTAGAGTAGAAGAGTGCTCTTTTCTCTGAAGCAGAGTGTGTTTCGTGTAAGGCAAGCTAGCATTTGTTTCCCAGTCTTAAATGGAGTTGAATCACATGCAGTTTCTGGTCCTACGTGGAAGAGTTTTTTTATGGCAGGAAAAGTCACTGTTGTGCTGCCATTGCCATACACAGGACAAATAGCACTGTTGTCTGTTCCCAGCAGTACAGTGTATTGGAATGAAGAGGATCTACTGTTCTTTTCAGGTTCCTAAGCTGAATTGAAATAAGTATGGCGGTGTGTGTAGGAAGCACAGTTTTTTTGTTCTGAGCAATCTCACTGTTCGGACCTCATAGGAAACACAGTAGAGTAGAAGAGTGCTCTTTTCTCTAAAGCAGAGTGTGTTTCTTGTAAGGCGAGCTGGCGTTTGTTTCCTAGTCCTAAATGGAGTACAATCACAGGCAGTTTCCGGTCCTATGAGCAAGAGTTGTTTTCTGGTAAGGAAAGTCACTATTGTGCACCCATTGCCATACACAGTGCAAATAGCACTCGCATCTGTTCCCAGCAAGTACAGTGTATTGGACTGAATAGGAACTACTGTTCTTGTCAGTTTCCTAAGCAGAGTTGAACTAGATATGGTCGGTGTGTGTAGGAAGCACAGTTCTTTTGTTCTGAGCAAGCTCACTGTTTGGACCCCATAGGAAACACAGTAGAGTAGAAGAGTGCTCTATTCTCAAAAGCAGAGTGTGTTTCTTGTAAGGAGAGCTAGCGTTTGTTTCCAAGTCCTAAATGGAGTTGAATCCCATGCAATTTCTGGTCCTACGAGCAAGAGTTGTTTTCTGGTAAGAAGAGTCAATATTGTGCTGCCATTGCCATACACAGGACAAATAGCACTGGCGTCGGTTCCCAGCAAGTACAGTGTATTGGACTGAAGAGGATCTACTGTTCTTGTCAGGTTCCTAAGCAGAATTGAACTAGATATGGCCGTGTGTGTTGAAAGCACAGTTCTTTTGTTCTGAGCAAGTTCACTGTTCGGACCACTTAGGAAACACAGTAGAGTAGAAAAATGATTTTTTCTCTAAATCAGAGTTTGTTTCTTGTAAGGCGAGCTAGTGTTTGTTTCCCAGTCCTAAATGGAGTTGAATCACATGCAGTTTCTGGTCCTATGAGCAAGAGTTGTTTTCTGGTAAGAACAGTCACTATTGTGCTCCCATTGACATACAGATGGCAAATAGCACTGGCGTCTGTTCCCAGCATGTACAGTGTATTGGACTGAAGAGGATCTACTGTTCTTGTCATGTTCCTAAGCAGAGTTGAACTAGATATGGCCGTGTGTGTAGGAAGCACAGTTCTTTTGTTCTGAGCAAGCTCACTGTTGGGAACACATAGGAAACAAAGTAGAATTGAAGAGTGCTCTTTTCTCAAAAGCAGAGTGTGTTTCTAGGAAGGCGAGCTAGCGTTTGTTTCCCAGTCCTAAATGGAGTTGAGTCACATGCAGTTTTTTGTCCTATGAGCAAGATTTGTTTTCTGGTAAGACGAGTCACTATTATGCTCCAATTGCCATACACAGTGCAAATAGAACTGACGTCTGTTCCCCGCAAGTACAGTGTATAGGACTGAAGTGGAGCTACTGTTCTTGTCAGTTTCCTAAGCAGAATTGAACTACATATGGCCCGTGTGTGTAGGAAGCACAGTTCTTTTGTTCTGAGCAAGCTCACTGTTCGGACCCCATATGAAACACAGTAGAGTAGAAGAGTGCTCTTTTCTCAAAAGCAGAGTGTGTTTCAAGTAAGGCTTGCTAGCATTTGTTTCCCAGTCCTAAATGGAGTTGAATCACATGCAGTTTCTGGTCCTACGAGCAAGAGTTGTTTTCTGGTAAGGAAAGTCACTATTGCGCTCCCGTTGCCATCCACAGAGCAAATAGCACTCGCGTCTGTTCCCAGAAAGTACAGTGTATCGGACTGAAGAGGAGCTACTGTTCTTGTCAGTTTCCTAAGCAGAGTTGAACTAGATATGGCCCGTGTGTAGGAAGCACAGTTCTTTTGTTCTGAGCAAGCTCACTCTTCTGGCCCTATGGAAACACAGTAGAGTAGAAGAGTGCTCTTTTCTCTAAAGCAGAGTGTGTTTCTAGTAAGGCGAGCTAGCATTTGTGTCCCAGTCCTAAATGGAGTTGAATCACATGCAGTTTCTGGTCCTACGAGCAAGAGTTGTTATCCGGTAAGGAAAGTCACTATTGCGCTCCCATTGCCATACACAGTGCAAATAGCACTGGCGTCTGTTCCCAGCAAGTACAGTGTATCGGAATGAAGAGGACCTAGTGTTCTTGTCAGTTTCCTAAGCAGAGTTGAACTAGATATGCTCCGTTCGTGTAGGAAGCACAGTTCCTTTGTTCTGAGCAAGCTCACTGTTCGGACCCCATAGGAAACACAGTAGAGTAGAAGAGTGCTCTTTTCTCAAAAGCAGAATGTGTTTCATGTAAGGCGAGCTAGCATTTGTTTCCCAGTCCTAAATGGAGTTGAATCACATGCAGTTTCTGGTCCTACGAGCAAGAGTTGTTTTCTGGGGAAGAAAGTCAGTATTACACTCCCATTGCCATACACAGTGCAAATAGCACTCGCATCTGTTCCCAGCAAGTACAGTGTATTGAACTGAAGAGGAGCTACTGTTCTTGTCAGTTTCCTAAGCAGAGTTGAACTAGATATGGCCCGTGTGTAGGAAGCACAGTTCTTTTGTTCTGGGCAAGCTCACTGTTCTGGCCCTATAGGAAACACAGTAGAGTCGAAGTGTGCTCTTTTCTCTAAAGCAGAGAGGGTTTCTTGTAAGGCAAGCTAGCGTTTGTTTCCCAGTCCTAAATGGAGTTGAATGACATGCAGTTTCTGGTCCTACGAGCAAGAGTTGTTTTCTGGTAAGAAGAGTCACTGTTGCGCTGCAATTGCCATACACAGGACAAATAGCACTGGCGTCTGTTCCCAGCAAGTACAGTGTATTGGACTGAAGAGGATCTACTGTTCTTGTCTGGTTCCTAAACAGAATTGAACTAAATATGGCCGTGTGTGTAGGAAGCACAGTTGTTTTGTTCTGAGCAAGCTCACTGTTCGGACCCCGTTGGAAACACAGTAGACTAGAAGAGTGCTCTTTTCTCAAAAGCAGAGTGTGTTTCTTGTAAGGCGAGCTAACCTTTGTTTCCCAGTCCTAAATGGAGTTGAGTCACATGCAGTTTCTGGTCCTACTAGCAAGAGTTGTTTTCTGGTAAGGAAAGTCACTATTGCGCTCCCATTGCCATACACAGTGCAAATAGCTCTCCCGTAGGTTCCCAGCAAGTACAGTGATTGGACTGAAGAGGAGGTACTGTTCTTGTCAGTTTCCTAAGCAGAGTTGAACTAGATATGGCCCGTGTGTGTAGGAAGCACAGTTCTTTTGTTCTGAGCAAGCTCACTGTTCGGACCCCATAGGAAACACAGTAGAGTAGATGAGTGCTCTTTTCTCAAAAGCAGAGTGTGTTTCATGTAAGGCTTGCTAGCATTTGTTTCCCAGTCCTAAATGGAGTTGAATCACATGCAGTTTCTGGTTCTACGAGCAAGAGTTGTTTTCTGGTAAGGAAAGTCACTATTGCGCTCCCATTGCCATACACAGTGCAAATAGCCCTCGCGTCTGTTCCCAGCAAGAACAGTGTATCGGACTGAAGAGGAGCTACTGTTCTTGTCAGTTTCCTAAGCAGAGTTGAACTAGATATGGCCCCTGTGTAGGAAGCAGAGTTCTTTTGTTCTGAGCAAGCTCACTGTTCTGGCCCTATAGGAAACACAGTAGAGTAGAAGAGTGATCTTTTCTCTAAAGCAGAGTGTGTTTCTTGTAAGGCGAGCTAGTGTTTGTTTCCCAGTCCTAAATGGAGTTGAATCACATGCAGTTTCTGGGCCTACGAGCAAGAGTTGGTTTCTGGTAAGAAGAGTCACTGTTGCGCTGCAATTGCCATACACAGGACAAATAGCACTGGCGTCTGTTCCCAGCAAGTACAGTGTATTGGACTGAAGAGGATCTACTGTTCTTGTCTGGTTCCTAAACAGAATTGAACTAAATATGGCCGTGTGTGTAGGAAGCACAGTTGTTTTGTTCTGAGCAAGCTCACTGTTCGGACCCCGTAGGAAACACAGTAGACTAGAAGAGTGCTCTTTTCTCAAAAGCAGAGTGTGTTTCTTGTAAGGCGAGCTAGCCTTTGTTTCCCAGTCCTAAATGGAGTTGAGTCACATGCAGTTTCTGGTCCTACGAGCAAGAGTTGTTTTCTGGTAAGGAAAGTCACTATTGCGCTCCCATTGCCATACACAGTGCAAATAGCTCTCCCGTAGGTTCCCAGCAAGTACAGTGATTGGACTGAAGAGGAGGTACTGTTCTTGTCAGTTTCCTAAGCAGAGTTGAACTAGATATGGCCCGTGTGTGTAGGAAGCACAGTTCTTTTGTTCTGAGCAAGCTCACTGTTCGGACCCCATAGGAAACACAGTAGAGTAGATGAGTGCTCTTTTCTCAAAAGCAGAGTGTGTTTCATGTAAGGCTTGCTAGCATTTGTTTCCCAGTCCTAAATGGAGTTGAATCACATGCAGTTTCTGGTTCTACGAGCAAGAGTTGTTTTCTGGTAAGGAAAGTCACTATTGCGCTCCCATTGCCATACACAGTGCAAATAGCCCTCGCGTCTGTTCCCAGCAAGAACAGTGTATCGGACTGAAGAGGAGCTACTGTTCTTGTCAGTTTCCTAAGCAGAGTTGAACTAGATATGGCCCCTGTGTAGGAAGCAGAGTTCTTTTGTTCTGAGCAAGCTCACTGTTCTGGCCCTATAGGAAACACAGTAGAGTAGAAGAGTGATCTTTTCTCTAAAGCAGAGTGTGTTTCTTGTAAGGCGAGCTAGTGTTTGTTTCCCAGTCCTAAATGGAGTTGAATCACATGCAGTTTCTGGGCCTACGAGCAAGAGTTGGTTTCTGGTAAGGAAAGTCACTATTGCGCTCCCATTGCCATACACAGTGCAAATAGCACTCGCGTCTGTTCCCAGCAAGTACAGTGTATCGGTCTGAAGAGGAGCTACTGTTCTTGTCAGTTTCCTAAGCAGAGTTGAACTAGATATGGCCCGTTCGTGTAGGAAGCACAGGTGCTTTGTTCTGAGCAAGCTCACTGTTCGGACCCCATAGGAAACAGAGTAGAGTAGAAGAGTGCTCTTTTCTCTAAAGCAGAGTGTGTTTCTTTTAAGGCGAGCTAGTGTTTGTTTCACAGTCCTAAATGGAGTTGAATCACATGCAGTTTCTGGTCCTATGAGCAAGAGTTGTTTTCTGGTAAGAAGAGTCACTATTGTGCTCACATTGTCATACACAGTGCAAATAGCACTGGCGTCTGTTCCCACCAGTACAGTGTATTGGACTAAAGAGGATCTACTCTTCTTGTCAGGTTCCTAAGCAGAGTTGAACTAGATTTGGCCTTGTGTGTAGGAAGCACACTTCTTTTGTTCTGAGCAAGCTCACTGTTCTGGCCCTGTAGGAAACACAGTAGAGTAGAAGAGTGCTTCTTTCTCTAAAGCAGAGTGTGTTTCTTGTAAGGCGAGGTAGCGTTTGTTTCCCAGTCCTAAATGGAGTTGAATCACATGCAGGTTCTGGTCCTACAAGCAAGAGATGTTTTCTGGTAAGGAAAGTCACTATTGCGCTTCCATGGTCATACACCGTGCAAATAGCCCTCGCGTCTGTTCCCAGCAAGTACAGTGTATTGGACTGAAGAGAATCTACTGTTCTTGTCAGTTTCCTAAGCAGAGTTGAACGAGATATATCCCGTGTGTAGGAAGCACAGTTCTTTTGTTCTGAGCAATCTCACTGTTTGGACCCCATAGGAAACACAGTAGAGTAGAAGAGTGCTCTTCTCTCAAAAGCAGAGTGTGTTTCTTGAAGGCGAGCTAGCATTTGTTTCCCAGACCTAAATGGAGTTGAGTCACATGCAGTTTTTTGTCCTACGAGCAAGAGTTGTTTTCTGGTAAGACGAGTCACTATTGTGCTCCAATTGCCATACACAGTGCAAATAGCACTTGCGTCTGTTCCCCGCAAGTACAGTGTATTGGACTGAAGAGGAGCTACTGTTCTTGTCAGTTTCCTAAACAGAGTTGACCTAGTTATGGCCCGTGTGTGTAGGAAGCACAGTTCTTTTGTTCTGAGCAAGCTAACTGTTCTGGCCCTATAGGAAACACAGTAGAGTAGAAGAGTGCTCTTTTCTCTGAAGCAGAGTGTGTTTCGTGTAAGGCAAGCTAGCATTTGTTTCCCAGTCTTAAATGGAGTTGAATCACATGCAGTTTCTGGTCCTACGTGGAAGAGTTTTTTTATGGCAGGAAAAGTCACTGTTGTGCTGCCATTGCCATACACAGGACAAATAGCACTGTTGTCTGTTCCCAGCAGTACAGTGTATTGGAATGAAGAGGATCTACTGTTCTTTTCAGGTTCCTAAGCTGAATTGAAATAAGTATGGCGGTGTGTGTAGGAAGCACAGTTTTTTTGTTCTGAGCAATCTCACTGTTCGGACCTCATAGGAAACACAGTAGAGTAGAAGAGTGCTCTTTTCTCTAAAGCAGAGTGTGTTTCTTGTAAGGCGAGCTGGCGTTTGTTTCCTAGTCCTAAATGGAGTACAATCACAGGCAGTTTCCGGTCCTATGAGCAAGAGTTGTTTTCTGGTAAGGAAAGTCACTATTGTGCACCCATTGCCATACACAGTGCAAATAGCACTCGCATCTGGTCCCAGCAAGTACAGTGTATTGGACTGAATAGGAACTACTGTTCTTGTCAGTTTCCTAAGCAGAGTTGAACTAGATATGGTCGGTGTGTGTAGGAAGCACAGTTCTTTTGTTCTGAGCAAGCTCACTGTTTGGACCCCATAGGAAACACAGTAGAGTAGAAGAGTGCTCTATTCTCAAAAGCAGAGTGTGTTTCTTGTAAGGAGAGCTAGCGTTTGTTTCCAAGTCCTAAATGGAGTTGAATCCCATGCAATTTCTGGTCCTACGAGCAAGAGTTGTTTTCTGGTAAGAAGAGTCAATATTGTGCTGCCATTGCCATACACAGGACAAATAGCACTGGCGTCGGTTCCCAGCAAGTACAGTGTATTGGACTGAAGAGGATCTACTGTTCTTGTCAGGTTCCTAAGCAGAATTGAACTAGATATGGCCGTGTGTGTTGAAAGCACAGTTCTTTTGTTCTGAGCAAGTTCACTGTTCGGACCACTTAGGAAACACAGTAGAGTAGAAAAATGATTTTTTCTCTAAATCAGAGTTTGTTTCTTGTAAGGCGAGCTAGTGTTTGTTTCCCAGTCCTAAATGGAGTTGAATCACATGCAGTTTCTGGTCCTATGAGCAAGAGTTGTTTTCTGGTAAGAACAGTCACTATTGTGCTCCCATTGACATACAGATGGCAAATAGCACTGGCGTCTGTTCCCAGCATGTACAGTGTATTGGACTGAAGAGGATCTACTGTTCTTGTCATGTTCCTAAGCAGAGTTGAACTAGATATGGCCGTGTGTGTACGAAGCACAGTTCTTTTGTTCTGAGCAAGCTCACTGTTCTGGCCCTATAGGAAACACAGTAGAGTAGAAGAGTGCTCTTTTCTCAAAAGCAGAGTGTGTTTCTTGTAAGGCGAGCTAGCGTTTGTTTCCCAGTCCTATATGGAGTTGAATCACATGCAGTTTCTGGACCTATGAGCAAGAATTGTTTTCTGATAAGGAAAGTCACTATTGTGCTCCCATTGCCATACACAGTGCAAATAGCACACGCGTCTGTTCCCTGCAAGTACAGTATATTGGACTGAAGAGGATTTACTGTTCTTGTCAGGTTCCTAAGCAGACTTGAACTAGATATGGCCGTGTGTGTAGGAAGCACAGTTTTTTTGTTCTGAGCAAGCTTACTGTTCGGAACCCATAGGAAACACAGTAGAGTAGAAGAGTGCTCTTTTCTCAAAAGCAGAGTGTGTTTCTTGTAAGGCGAGCTAGCGTTTGGTTCTCAGTCCTAAATGGAGTTGAGTCACATGCAGTATTTTGTCCTACAAGCAAGAGTTGTTTTCTTGTTTTCTGGTAAGACGAGTCACTATTGTGCTCCAATTGCCATACACAGTGCAAATAGCACTCGCGTCTGTTCCCAGAAAGTACAGTGTATTGGACTGAAGAGGAGCTATTGTTCTTGTCAGTTTCCTAAGCAGAATTGAACTAGATATGGCCCGTGTGTGTAGGAAGCACAGTTCTTTTGTTCTGAGCAAGCTCACTGTTCGGACCGCATAGAAAACACAGTAGAGTAGAAGAGTGCTCTTTTCTCAAAAGCAGAATGTGTTTCATGTAAGGTGAGCTAGCATTTGTTTCCCAGTCCTAAATGGAGATGAATCACATGCAGTTTCTGGTCCTACCAGCAAGAGTTGTTTTCTGGTAAGGAAATTCACTATTGCGCTCCCATTGCAATACACAGTGCAAAGAGCACTGGCGTCTGTTCCCAGCAAGTACAGTGTATCGGACTGAAGAGGAGCTACTGTTCTTGTCAGTTTCCTAAGCAGAGTTGAACTAGATATGGCCCCTGTGTAGGAAGCAGAGTTCTTTTGTTCTGAGCAAGCTCACTGTTCTGGCCCTATAGGAAACACAGTAGAGTAGAAGAGTGATCTTTTCTCTAAAGCAGAGTGTGTTTCTTGTAAGGCGAGCTAGTGTTTGTTTCCCAGTCCTAAATGGAGTTGAATCACATGCAGTTTCTGGGCCTACGAGCAAGAGTTGGTTTCTGGTAAGGAAAGTCACTATTGCGCTCCCATTGCCATACACAGTGCAAATAGCACTCGCGTCTGTTCCCAGCAAGTACAGTGTATCGGACTGAAGATGAGCTACTGTTCTTGTCAGTTTCCTAAGCAGAGTTGAACTAGATATGGCCCGTTCGTGTAGGAAGCACAGGTGCTTTGTTCTGAGCAAGCTCACTGTTCGGACCCCATAGGAAACAGAGTAGAGTAGAAGAGTGCTCTTTTCTCTAAAGCAGAGTGTGTTTCTTTTAAGGCGAGCTAGTGTTTGTTTCACAGTCCTAAATGGAGTTGAATCACATGCAGTTTCTGGTCCTATGAGCAAGAGTTGTTTTCTGGTAAGAAGAGTCACTATTGTGCTCACATTGTCATACACAGTGCAAATAGCACTGGCGTCTGTTCCCACCAGTACAGTGTATTGGACTAAAGAGGATCTACTCTTCTTGTCAGGTTCCTAAGCAGAGTTGAACTAGATTTGGCCTTGTGTGTAGGAAGCACACTTCTTTTGTTCTGAGCAAGCTCACTGTTCTGGCCCTGTAGGAAACACAGTAGAGTAGAAGAGTGCTTCTTTCTCTAAAGCAGAGTGTGTTTCTTGTAAGGCGAGGTAGCGTTTGTTTCCCAGTCCTAAATGGAGTTGAATCACATGCAGGTTCTGGTCCTACAAGCAAGAGATGTTTTCTGGTAAGGAAAGTCACTATTGCGCTTCCATGGTCATACACCGTGCAAATAGCCCTCGCGTCTGTTCCCAGCAAGTACAGTGTATTGGACTGAAGAGAATCTACTGTTCTTGTCAGTTTCCTAAGCAGAGTTGAACGAGATATATCCCGTGTGTAGGAAGCACAGTTCTTTTGTTCTGAGCAATCTCACTGTTTGGACCCCATAGGAAACACAGTAGAGTAGAAGAGTGCTCTTCTCTCAAAAGCAGAGTGTGTTTCTTGAAGGCGAGCTAGCATTTGTTTCCCAGACCTAAATGGAGTTGAGTCACATGCAGTTTTTTGTCCTACGAGCAAGAGTTGTTTTCTGGTAAGACGAGTCACTATTGTGCTCCAATTGCCATACACAGTGCAAATAGCACTTGCGTCTGTTCCCCGCAAGTACAGTGTATTGGACTGAAGAGGAGCTACTGTTCTTGTCAGTTTCCTAAACAGAGTTGACCTAGTTATGGCCCGTGTGTGTAGGAAGCACAGTTCTTTTGTTCTGAGCAAGCTAACTGTTCTGGCCCTATAGGAAACACAGTAGAGTAGAAGAGTGCTCTTTTCTCTGAAGCAGAGTGTGTTTCGTGTAAGGCAAGCTAGCATTTGTTTCCCAGTCTTAAATGGAGTTGAATCACATGCAGTTTCTGGTCCTACGTGGAAGAGTTTTTTATGGCAGGAAAAGTCACTGTTGTGCTGCCATTGCCATACACAGGACAAATAGCACTGTTGTCTGTTCCCAGCAGTACAGTGTATTGGAATGAAGAGGATCTACTGTTCTTTTCAGGTTCCTAAGCTGAATTGAAATAAGTATGGCGGTGTGTGTAGGAAGCACAGTTTTTTTGTTCTGAGCAATCTCACTGTTCGGACCTCATAGGAAACACAGTAGAGTAGAAGAGTGCTCTTTTCTCTAAAGCAGAGTGTGTTTCTTGTAAGGCGAGCTGGCGTTTGTTTCCTAGTCCTAAATGGAGTTCAATCACAGGCAGTTTCCGGTCCTATGAGCAAGAGTTGTTTTCTGGTAAGGAAAGTCACTATTGTGCACCCATTGCCATACACAGTGAAAATAGCACTCGCATCTGTTCCCAGCAAGTACAGTGTATTGGACTGAATAGGAACTACTGTTCTTGTCAGTTTCCTAAGCAGAGTTGAACTAGATATGGTCGGTGTGTGTAGGAAGCACAGTTCTTTTGTTCTGAGCAAGCTCACTGTTTGGACCCCATAGGAAACACAGTAGAGTAGAAGAGTGCTCTATTCTCAAAAGCAGAGTGTGTTTCTTGTAAGGAGAGCTAGTGTTTGTTTCCAAGTCCTAAATGGAGTTGAATCCCATGCAATTTCTGGTCCTACGTGCAAGAGTTGTTTTCTGGTAAGAAGAGTCAATATTGTGCTGCCATTGCCATACACAGGACAAATAGCACTGGCGTCGGTTCCCAGCAAGTACAGTGTATTGGACTGAAGAGGATCTACTGTTCTTGTCAGGTTCCTAAGCAGAATTGAACTAGATATGGCCGTGTGTGTTGAAAGCACAGTTCTTTTTTTCTGAGCAAGTTCACTGTTCGGACCACTTAGGAAACACAGTAGAGTAGAAAAATGATTTTTTCTCTAAATCAGAGTTTGTTTCTTGTAAGGCGAGCTAGTGTTTGTTTCCCAGTCCTAAATGGAGTTGAATCACATGCAGTTTCTGGTCCTATGAGCAAGAGTTGTTTTCTGGTAAGAACAGTCACTATTGTGCTCCCATTGACATACAGATGGCAAATAGCACTGGCGTCTGTTCCCAGCATGTACAGTGTATTGGACTGAAGAGGATCTACTGTTCTTGTCATGTTCCTAAGCAGAGTTGAACTAGATATGGCCGTGTGTGTAGGAAGCACAGTTCTTTTGTTCTGAGCAAGCTCACTGTTCTGGCCCTATAGGAAACACAGTAGAGTAGAAGAGTGCTCTTTTCTCAAAAGCAGAGTGTGTTTCTTGTAAGGCGAGCTAGCGTTTGTTTCCCAGTCCTATATGGAGTTGAATCACATGCAGTTTCTGGACCTATGAGCAAGAATTGTTTTCTGATAAGGAAAGTCACTATTGTGCTCCCATTGCCATACACAGTGCAAATAGCACACGCGTCTGTTCCCAGCAAGTACAGTATATTGGACTGAAGAGGATTTACTGTTCTTGTCAGGTTCCTAAGCAGACTTGAACTAGATATGGCCGTGTGTGTAGGAAGCACAGTTTTTTTGTTCTGAGCAAGCTTACTGTTCGGAACCCATAGGAAACACAGTAGAGTAGAAGAGTGCTCTTTTCTCAAAAGCAGAGTGTGTTTCTTGTAAGGCGAGCTAGCGTTTGGTTCTCAGTCCTAAATGGAGTTGAGTCACATGCAGTATTTTGTCCTACAAGCAAGAGTTGTTTTCTGGTAAGACGAGTCACTATTGTGCTCCAATTGCCATACACAGTGCAAATAGCACTCGCGTCTGTTCCCAGAAAGTACAGTGTATTGGACTGAAGAGGAGCTATTGTTCTTGTCAGTTTCCTAAGCAGAATTGAACTAGATATGGCCCGTGTGTGTAGGAAGCACAGTTCTTTTGTTCTGAGCAAGCTCACTGTTCGGACCCCATAGAAAACACAGTAGAGTAGAAGAGTGCTCTTTTCTCAAAAGCAGAATGTGTTTCATGTAAGGTGAGCTAGCATTTGTTTCCCAGTCCTAAATGGAGATGAATCACATGCAGTTTCTGGTCCTACCAGCAAGAGTTGTTTTCTGGTAAGGAAATTCACTATTGCGCTCCCATTGCAATACACAGTGCAAAGAGCACTGGCGTCTGTTCCCAGCAAGTACAGTGTATCGGACTGAAGAGGAGCTACTGTTCTTGTCAGTTTCCTAAGCAGAGTTGAACTAGATATGGCCCCTGTGTAGGAAGCAGAGTTCTTTTGTTCTGAGCAAGCTCACTGTTCTGGCCCTATAGGAAACACAGTAGAGTAGAAGAGTGATCTTTTCTCTAAAGCAGAGTGTGTTTCTTGTAAGGCGAGCTAGTGTTTGTTTCCCAGTCCTAAATGGAGTTGAATCACATGCAGTTTCTGGGCCTACGAGCAAGAGTTGGTTTCTGGTAAGGAAAGTCACTATTGCGCTCCCATTGCCATACACAGTGCAAATAGCACTCGCGTCTGTTCCCAGCAAGTACAGTGTATCGGACTGAAGATGAGCTACTGTTCTTGTCAGTTTCCTAAGCAGAGTTGAACTAGATATGGCCCGTTCGTGTAGGAAGCACAGGTGCTTTGTTCTGAGCAAGCTCACTGTTCGGACCCCATAGGAAACAGAGTAGAGTAGAAGAGTGCTCTTTTCTCTAAAGCAGAGTGTGTTTCTTTTAAGGCGAGCTAGTGTTTGTTTCACAGTCCTAAATGGAGTTGAATCACATGCAGTTTCTGGTCCTATGAGCAAGAGTTGTTTTCTGGTAAGAAGAGTCACTATTGTGCTCACATTGTCATACACAGTGCAAATAGCACTGGCGTCTGTTCCCACCAGTACAGTGTATTGGACTAAAGAGGATCTACTGTTCTTGTCAGGTTCCTAAGCAGAGTTGAACTAGATATGGCCTTGTGTGTAGGAAGCACACTTCTTTTGTTCTGAGCAAGCTCACTGTTCTGGCCCTGTAGGAAACACAGTAGAGTAGAAGAGTGCTTCTTTCTCTAAAGCAGAGTGTGTTTCTTGTAAGGCGAGGTAGCGTTTGTTTCCCAGTCCTAAATGGAGTTGAATCACATGCAGGTTCTGGTCCTACAAGCAAGAGATGTTTTCTGGTAAGGAAAGTCACTATTGCGCTTCCATGGTCATACACCGTGCAAATAGCCCTCGCGTCTGTTCCCAGCAAGTACAGTGTATTGGACTGAAGAGAATCTACTGTTCTTGTCAGTTTCCTAAGCAGAGTTGAACGAGATATATCCCGTGTGTAGGAAGCACAGTTCTTTTGTTCTGAGCAATCTCACTGTTTGGACCCCATAGGAAACACAGTAGAGTAGAAGAGTGCTCTTCTCTCAAAAGCAGAGTGTGTTTCTTGAAGGCGAGCTAGCATTTGTTTCCCAGACCTAAATGGAGTTGAGTCACATGCAGTTTTTTGTCCTACGAGCAAGAGTTGTTTTCTGGTAAGACGAGTCACTATTGTGCTCCAATTGCCATACACAGTGCAAATAGCACTTGCGTCTGTTCCCCGCAAGTACAGTGTATTGGACTGAAGAGGAGCTACTGTTCTTGTCAGTTTCCTAAACAGAGTTGACCTAGTTATGGCCCGTGTGTGTAGGAAGCACAGTTCTTTTGTTCTGAGCAAGCTAACTGTTCTGGCCCTATAGGAAACACAGTAGAGTAGAAGAGTGCTCTTTTCTCTGAAGCAGAGTGTGTTTCGTGTAAGGCAAGCTAGCATTTGTTTCCCAGTCTTAAATGGAGTTGAATCACATGCCGTTTCTGGTCCTACGTGGAAGAGTTTTTTTATGGCAGGAAAAGTCACTATTGTGCTGCCATTGCCATACACAGGACAAATAGCACTGTTGTCTGTTCCCAGCAGTACAGTGTATTGGAATGAAGAGGATCTACTGTTCTTTTCAGGTTCCTAAGCTGAATTGAAATAAGTATGGCGGTGTGTGTAGGAAGCACAGTTTTTTTGTTCTGAGCAATCTCACTGTTCGGACCTCATAGGAAACACAGTAGAGTAGAAGAGTGCTCTTTTCTCTAAAGCAGAGTGTGTTTCTTGTAAGGCGAGCTGGCGTTTGTTTCCTAGTCCTAAATGGAGTTCAATCACAGGCAGTTTCCGGTCCTATGAGCAAGAGTTGTTTTCTGGTAAGGAAAGTCACTATTGTGCACCCATTGCCATACACAGTGAAAATAGCACTCGCATCTGTTCCCAGCAAGTACAGTGTATTGGACTGAATAGGAACTACTGTTCTTGTCAGTTTCCTAAGCAGAGTTGAACTAGATATGGTCGGTGTGTGTAGGAAGAACAGTTCTTTTGTTCTGAGCAAGCTCACTGTTTGGACCCCATAGGAAACACAGTAGAGTAGAAGAGTGCTCTATTCTGAAAAGCAGAGTGTGTTTCTTGTAAGGAGAGCTAGCGTTTGTTTCCAAGTCCTAAATGGAGTTGAATCCCATGCAATTTCTGGTCCTACGTGCAAGAGTTGTTTTCTCGTAAGAAGAGTCAATATTGTGCTGCCATTGCCATACACAGGACAAATAGCACTGGCGTCGGTTCCCAGCAAGTACAGTGTATTGGACTGAAGAGGATCTACTGTTCTTGTCAGGTTCCTAAGCAGAATTGAACTAGATATGGCCGTGTGTGTTGAAAGCACAGTTCTTTTGTTCTGAGCAAGTTCACTGTTCGGACCACTTAGGAAACACAGTAGAGTAGAAAAATGATTTTTTCTCTAAATCAGAGTTTGTTTCTTGTAAGGCGAGCTAGTGTTTGTTTCCCAGTCCTAAATGGAGTTGAATCACATGCAGTTTCTGGTCCTATGAGCAAGAGTTGTTTTCTGGTAAGAACAGTCACTATTGTGCTCCCATTGACATACAGATGGCAAATAGCACTGGCGTCTGTTCCCAGCATGTACAGTGTATTGGACTGAAGAGGATCTACTGTTCTTGTCATGTTCCTAAGCAGAGTTGAACTAGATATGGCCGTGTGTGTAGGAAGCACAGTTCTTTTGTTCTGAGCAAGCTCACTGTTCTGGCCCTATAGGAAACACAGTAGAGTAGAAGAGTGCTCTTTTCTCAAAAGCAGAGTGTGTTTCTTGTAAGGCGAGCTAGCGTTTGTTTCCCAGTCCTATATGGAGTTGAATCACATGCAGTTTCTGGACCTATGAGCAAGAATTGTTTTCTGATAAGGAAAGTCACTATTGTGCTCCCATTGCCATACACAGTGCAAATAGCACACGCGTCTGTTCCCAGCAAGTACAGTATATTGGACTGAAGAGGATTTACTGTTCTTGTCAGGTTCCTAAGCAGACTTGAACTAGATATGGCCGTGTGTGTAGGAAGCACAGTTTTTTTGTTCTGAGCAAGCTTACTGTTCGGAACCCATAGGAAACACAGTAGAGTAGAAGAGTGCTCTTTTCTCAAAAGCAGAGTGTGTTTCTTGTAAGGCGAGCTAGCGTTTGGTTCTCAGTCCTAAATGGAGTTGAGTCACATGCAGTATTTTGTCCTACAAGCAAGAGTTGTTTTCTGGTAAGACGAGTCACTATTGTGCTCCAATTGCCATACACAGTGCAAATAGCACTCGCGTCTGTTCCCAGAAAGTACAGTGTATTGGACTGAAGAGGAGCTATTGTTCTTGTCAGTTTCCTAAGCAGAATTGAACTAGATATGGCCCGTGTGTGTAGGAAGCACAGTTCTTTTGTTCTGAGCAAGCTCACTGTTCGGACCCCATAGAAAACACAGTAGAGTAGAAGAGTGCTCTTTTCTCAAAAGCAGAATGTGTTTCATGTAAGGTGAGCTAGCATTTGTTTCCCAGTCCTAAATGGAGATGAATCACATGCAGTTTCTGGTCCTACCAGCAAGAGTTGTTTTCTGGTAAGGAAATTCACTATTGCGCTCCCATTGCAATACACAGTGCAAAGAGCACTGGCGTCTGTTCCCAGCAAGTACAGTGTATCGGACTGAAGAGGAGCTACTGTTCTTGTCAGTTTCCTAAGCAGAGTTGAACTAGATATGGCCCAGGTGTAGGAAGCACAGTTCTTTTGTTCTGAGCAAGCTTACTGTTCTGGCCCTATAGGAAACACAGTAGAGTAGAAGAGTGCTTTTTCTCTAAAGCAGAGTGTGTTTCTTGTAAGGCCAGCTAGCGTTTGTTTTCCAGTCCTAAATAGAGTTGAATCACATGCAATTTCTGGTCCTACGAGCAAGAGTTGTTTTCTGGTAAGAAGAGTCACTATTGCGCTGCCATTGCCATACACAGGACAAATAGCACTGGCGTCTTTTCCCAGCAAGTTCAGTGTATAGGACTGAAGAAGAGCTACTGTTCTTGTCAGGTTCCTAAGCAGAATTGAACTAGATATGGCCGTGTTTGTAGGAAGCACAGTTCTTTTGTTCTGAGCAAGCTCACTGTTCGGACCCCATAGGAAACACAGTAGGTAGAAGAGTGCTCTTTTCTCTAAAGCAGAGTGTGTTTCTTGTAAGGCGAGCTAGCGTTTGTTTCCCAGTCCTAAATGGAGTTGAATCACATGCAGTTTCTGGTCCTAAGAGCAAGAGTTGTTTTCTGGTAAGGAAAGTCACTATTGCACTCCTATTGCCATACACAGTGCAAATAGCACTCGCGTCTGTTCCCAGCAAGTACAGTGTATCGGACTGAAGAGGAGGTACTGATCTTGTCAGTTTCCTAAGCAGAGTTGAACTAGATATGGTCGGTGTGTGTAGGAAGCACAGTTCTTTTATTCTGAGCAAGATCACTATTTGGATCCCATAGGAAATACAGTAGAGTAGAAGAGTGCTCTTTTCTCAAAAGCAGAGTGTGTTTCTTGTAAGGAGAGCTAGCGTTTGTTTCCCAGTCCAAAATGGAGTTGAATCCCATGCAGTTTCTGGTCCTATGAGCAAGAGTTGTTTTCTGGTAAGAAGAGTCAATATTGCACTGCCATTGCCATACACAGGACAAATAGCACTGGCGTCTGTTCCCAGCAAGTACAGTGTATTGGACTGAACAGGATCTACTGTTCTTGTCAGGTTCCTAAGCAGACTTGAACTAGATATGGCCGTGTGTGTAGGAAGCACAGTTTTTTTGTTCTGAGCAAGCTCACTGCTCGGAACACATAGGAAACACAGTAGAATAGAAGAGTGCTCTTTTCTCAAAAGCAGTGTGTGTTTCTTGTAAGGCGAGCTAGCGTTTGTTTCCTAGTCCTAAATGGAATTGAATCACATGCAGTTTGTGGTCCTACGAACAAGAGTTGTGTTCTGGTAAGGAAAATCACTATTGTGCTCCCATTGCCATTCACCTGGCAAATAGCACTCGCATCTTTTCCCAGCAAGTACAGTGTACTGGACTGAACAGGAGCTACTGTTCTTGTCAGTTTCCAAAGCAGAGTTGAACTAGATATGGTCCGTGCGTTTAGGAAGCACAGTTCTTTTGTTCTGAGCAAGCTTACTGTATGGACCCCGTAGGAAACACAGTAAAGTAGAAGAGTGCTCTTTTCTCAAAAGCAGAGTGTGTTTCTTGTAAGGCAAGCTGGCGTTTGTTTCCCAGTCCTAAATGGAGTGGAATCACATGCAGTTTCTGGTCCTATGAGCAAGAGTTGTTTTATGGTAAATATAGTCATGATTGCGCTGCCATTGCCATACACAGGACAAATAGCACTGGCGTCTGATCCCAGCAAGTACAGTGTATTGGACTGAAGAGGAGCTACTGTTCTTCTCAGTTTCTTAAGAAGAGTTGAACTAGATATGGCCGTGTGTGTAGGAAGCACAGTTCTTTTTTCTGAGCAAGCTCACTGTTCTGGCCCTAAAGGAAACACAGTAGAGTAGAAGAGTGCTCTTTTCTCAAAAGAGAGTGTGTTTCTTGTAAGACAAGCTAGCGTTTGTTTCCCAGTCCTAAATGGAGTTGAATCACATGCAGTTTCTGATCCTACGAGCAAGAGTTGTTTTCTGGTAAGGAAAGTTACTATTGTGCTCCCATTGCCATACACAGTGCAAATAGCACTCGTGTCTGTTCCCAGAAAGTAGAGTGTATCGGACTGAAGAGGAGCTACTGTTCTTGTCAGTTTCCTAAGCAGAGTTGAACTAGATATGGCCCGTTTGTGTAGGAAGCACAGTTTTTTTGTTCTGAGCAAGCTCACTGTTCTGGCCCTCTAGGAAACACAGTAGAGTAGAAGAGTGCTCTTTTCTCTAAAGCAAAGTGTGTTTCTTGTAAGGTGAGCTCGCGTTTGTTTCCCAGTCATAAATGGAGTTGAGTCTCATGCAGTTTTTGTTCCTACGAGCAAGAGTTCTTTTCTGGTAAGAAGAGTCACTATTGTGCTCCAAATGCCATACACAGTGCAAATAGCACTCGCGTCTGTTCCCAGCAAGTACAGAGTATGGGACTGTATAGGAGCTACTGTTCTTGTCAGTTTCCTAAGCAGAATTGAACTAGATATGGTCCATGTGTGTAGGAAGCACAGTTCTTTTGTTCA
>NW_026736602.1:0-65000 GCF_949786415.1 Peromyscus eremicus | reverse complement strand
AAGCTACTGTTCTTGTCAGTTTCCTAAGCACAGTTGAAGTAGATATGTGCCATTTGTGTAGGAAGCACAGTTCTTTTATTCTGAGCAAGCTCACTGTTCTTGCCCTATAGGAAACACAGTAGAGTAGAAGAGTGTTCTTTTCTCAAAAGTAGAGTGTGTTTCTTGTAAGGCGAGCTAGTGTTTGTTTCCCTGTCAGAAATGGAGTTGAATCACATGCAGTTTCTGGTCCTACGAGCAAGACTTGTTTTCTAGTAAGCAGAGTCACTAATGCGATCGATTTGCCACACAGTGCAAATAGCACTCGCATCTGTTCCCAGCAAGTACAGTGTATTGGACTGAGGAGAAGCTCCTGTTCTTGACAGTTTCCTAAGCAGAGTGGAAATAGTTATGGCCCGTGTTTGTAGAAAGCACAGTTCTTTTGTTCTGAGCACGCTCACTGTTCTGGCCCTATAAAAAACACAGTAGAGTAGAATCGTGCTCTTTTCTCAAAAGCAGAGTGTGTTCCTTTTAAGGCGAGCTAGTGTTTGTTTCCACATCAGAAATAGAGTTGAATCACATGCGGTTTCTGGTCCTATGAGCAAGAGTATTTTCACTGCGATACACAGAGCAAGTAGCACTTGCGTCTGTTCCCAGCAAGTACAGTGTATTGGACTGAAGAGAAGCTACTGTTCTTGTCAGTTTCCTAAGCAGAGTTGAAGTAGATATGGCCCGTGTGTGTAGGAAGAACAGTTCTTTTGTTCTGAGCAAGCTCACTGTTCTGGCCCTATAGGAAACACAGTAGAGTAGAAGAGTGCTCTTTTCTCAAAAGCAGAGCGTGTTTCTTGTAAGGCGAGCTGGTGTTTGTTTTCAAGTCAGAAATGGAGTTGAATCACATGCAGTTTCTGGTCCTACCAGCAAGACTTGTTTTCTAGTAAGAAGAGTCACTATTGTGCTCCCATTGCAGTACACAGTACAAATAGCACTCGCGTCTGTTCCGGGCAAGTACAGTGTATTGGACTGAAGAGAAGCTCCTGTTCTTGTCAGTTTCCTAAGCACAGTTGAAGTAGATATGTGCCATTTGCGTAGGAAGCACAGTTCTTTTGTTCTGAGCAAGCTCACTGTTCTTACCCTATAGGAAACACAGTAGAGTAGAAGAGTGCTCTTTTCTCAAAAGCAGAGTGTGTTTCTTGTAAGGCGAGCTAGTGTTTGTTTCCCTGTCAGAAATGGAGTTGAATAACATGCAGTTTCTGGTCCTACGAGCAAGACTTGTTGTCTGGTAAGAAGAGTCACTAATGCGATCGATTTGCCACACAGTGCAAATAGCACTCGCGTCTGTTCCCAGCAATTACAGTGTATTGGACTGAACAGAAGCTACTGTTCTTGTCAGTTTTCTAAGCAGAGTTGAAGTAGATATGGCCCGTGTGAGTAGGAAGCACAGTTCTTTTGTTCTGAGCAAGCTCACTGTTCTGGCCCTATAGGAAACACAGTAGAGTAGAAGACTACTCTTTTCTCAAAAGCACAGTGTGTTTCTTGTAAGGCGAGCTAGTGTTTGTTTCCCTGTCGAAATGTAGTTGAATCACATGCAGTTTCTGGTCCTATGAGCAAGACTTGTTTTCTGGTAAGAAGAGTCACTAGTGCGATCCATTGCCACACATTGCAAATAGCACTCTTGTCTGTTACCAGCAAGTACAGTGTATTGGACTGACGAGAAGCTCCTGTTCTTGTCAGTTTCCTAAGCAGAGTGGAAATAGTTATGGCCCGTGTGTGTAGAAAGCACAGTTCTTTTGTTCTGAGCAAGCTCACTGTTCTGGCCCTCTAGGAAACACAGCAGAGTAGAAGAGTGCTCTTTTCTCAAAAGCAGAGCGTGTTTCTTGTAAGGCGAGCTAGTGTTTTTTTCCAGTCAGAAATGGATTTGAATCACATGCAGTTTCTGGTCCTACAAGCAAGAGTTGTTTTCTTCTAAGAAGAGTCACTATTGCGATCCATTTGCCACACAGTGCAAATAGCACTAGCGTCTGTTCCCAGCAAGTACAGTGTATTGGACTGAAGAGAACCTACTATTCTTGTCAGTTTCCTAAGCAGAGTTGAAGTAGATATGGCCCGTGTGTGTAGGAAGCACAGTTCTGTTGTTCTGAGCAAGCTCACTGTTCTGGCCCTATAGGAAACACAGTAGAGTAGAAGAGTGCTCTTTTCTCAAAAGCAGAGTGTGTTTCTTGTAAGGCGAGCTAGTGTTTGTTTCCCAGTCAGAAATGGAGTTGAATCACATGCAGTTTCTGGTCCTACGAGCTAGACTTGTTTTCTGGTAAGAAGAGTCACTAATGCGATCCATTTGCCACACAGTGCAAATAGCAATCGCGTGTGTTGCCAGCAAGTACAGTGTATTGGACTGAAGAGAAGCTACTATTCTTGTCAGTTTCCTAAGCACAGTGGAAATAGATATGGCCCGTGTGTAGGAGCACAGTTCTTTTGTTGTGAGGAAGCTCACTGTTCTGGCCCTATAGGAAACACAATAGAGTAGAAGAGTGCTCTTTTCTCAAAAGCAGAGTGTGTTTCTTGTAAGGCGAGCTAGTATTTGTTTCCCAGTCAGAAATGGAGTTGAATCACATAGAGTTTCTGTTCCTACCAGCAAGACTTGTTTTCTTGTAAGTAGAGTCACTATTGCGATCCATTTGCAACACAGTGCAAATAGCACTCGCATCTGTTCGCAGCAAGTACTGTGTATTGGACTGAAGAGAAGCTCCTCTTCTTGTCAGTTTTCTAAGCATAGTGGAAGTAGATATGACCCTTGTGTGTAGGAAGCTAGTTCTTTTATGCTGAGCAAGCTCACTGTTCTTGCCATATATGAAACACAGTAGAGTAGAAGAGTGCTCTTTTCCAATAGCAGAGTGTGTTTCTTGTAAGGCGAGCTAGTGTTTGTTTCCCAGTCAGAAATGGAGTTGAATCACATGCAATTTCTGGTCCTACGAGCAAGACTTGTTTTCTGGTAAGTAGAGTCACTATTGCGATCCATTTGCCAACAGTGCAAATAGCACTCGCATCAGTTCCCAGCAAGTACTGTGTATTGGACTGAAGAGAAGCTCCTGTTTTGTCAGTTTCCTAAGCAGAGTGGAAATAGATATGGCCTGTGTGTGTAGGAAGCACAGTTTTTTTGTTCTGAGCAAGTTCTCTGTTCTGGCCCTCTAGGAAACACAGTAGAGTAGAAGAGTGCTCTTTTCTCAAAAGCAGAGTGTGTTTCTTGTAAGGAGAGCTAGTGTTTGTTTCCCAGTCAGAAATGGAGTTGAATCACATGCAGTTTCTTGTCCTACGATCAAGACTTGTTTTCCGTTAACAAGAGTCACTATTGTGCTCCCATTGCCGTACACAGTGCAAATAGCACTCGCGTCTGTTCCCAGCAAGTACAGTGTATTGGACTGAAGAGAAGCTCCTGTTCTTGTCAGTTTCCTAAGCACAGTGGAAATAGATATGGCCCGTGTGTAGGAGCACAGTTCTTTTGTTGTGAGGAAGCTCACTGTTCTGGCCCTATAGGAAACACAATAGAGTAGAAGAGTGCTCTTTTCTCAAAAGCAGAGTGTGTTTCTTGTAAGGCGAGCTAGTATTTGTTTCCCAGTCAGAAATGGAGTTGAATCACATGCAGTTTCTGTTCCTACCAGCAAGACTTGTTTTCTTGTAAGTAGAGTCACTATTGCGATCCATTTGCAACACAGTGCAAATAGCACTCGCATCTGTTCGCAGCAAGTACTGTGTATTGGACTGAAGAGAAGCTCCTCTTCTTGTCAGTTTTCTAAGCATAGTGGAAGTAGATATGACCCTTGTGTGTAGGAAGCTAGTTCTTTTATGCTGAGCAAGCTCACTGTTCTTGCCATATATGAAACACAGTAGAGTAGAAGAGTGCTCTTTTCCAATAGCAGAGTGTGTTTCTTGTAAGGCGAGCTAGTGTTTGTTTCCCAGTCAGAAATGGAGTTGAATCACATGCAATTTCTGGTCCTACGAGCAAGACTTGTTTTCTGGTAAGTAGAGTCACTATTGCGATCCATTTGCCACACAGTGCAAATAGCACTCGCATCAGTTCCCAGCAAGTACTGTGTATTGGACTGAAGAGAAGCTCCTGTTTTGTCAGTTTCCTAAGCAGAGTGGAAATAGATATGGCCCGTGTGTGTAGGAAGCACAGTTCTTTTGTTCTGAGCAAGTTCTCTGTTCTGACCCTCTAGGAAACACAGTAGAGTAGAAGAGTGCTCTTTTCTCAAAAGCAGAGTGTGTTTCTTGTAAGGAGAGCTAGTGTTTGTTTCCCAGTCAGAAATGGAGTTGAATCACATGCAGTTTCTTGTCCTACGATCAAGACTTGTTTTCCGTTAACAAGAGTCACTATTGTGCTCCCATTGCCGTACACAGTGCAAATAGCACTCGCGTCTGTTCCCAGCAAGTACAGTGTATTGGACTGAAGAGAAGCTCCTGTTCTTGTCAGTTTCCTAAGCAGAGTTGAAGTAGATATGGCCCGTGTGTAAAAAGAACAGTTCTTTTGTTCTGAGCAAGCTCACTGTTCAAGCCCTATAGGAAACACAGTAGAGTAGAAGAGTGCTCTTTTCTCAAAAGCAGAGTGTGTTTCTTGTAATGCGAGCTATTGTTTGTTTCCCTGTCCGAAATTGAATTGAATCAGATGCAGTTTCGGTCCTACGAGCCAGACTTGTTTTCTGGTAAGAGTCACTAATGCGATCGATTTGCCAAACAGTGCAAATAGCACTCGCGTCTGTTCCCAGCAAGTACAGTGTATTGGACTGAAGAGAAGCTACTATTCTTGTCAGTTTCTTAAGCAGAGTGGAAATAGATATGGCCCGTGTGTGTAGGAGCACAGTTCTTTTGTTCTGAGCAAGCTCACTGTTCTGGCCCTATAGGAAACACAGTATAGTAGAAGAGTGCTCTTTTCTCAAAAGCAGTGTGTGTTTCCTGTACTGCGAGCTAGTGTTTGTTTCCCTGTTAGAAATGGAGTTGAATCACATGCAGTTTCTGGTCCTACGAGCAAGACTTGTTTTTTGGTAAGAAGAGTCACTATTGCGATCCATTGGCCACACAGTGCAAATAGCACTCGCGTCTGTTGCCAACAAGTACAGTGTATTGGACTGAAGAGAAGCTCCTGTTCTTGTCAGTTTCCTAAGCAGAGTTGAAGTAGATATGGACCGTGTGTAAAAAGAACAGTTCTTTTGTTCTGAGCAAACTCACTGTTCAAGGCCTATAGGAAACACAGTAGAGTAGAAGAGTGTTCTTTTCTCAATAGCAGAGTGTGTTTCTTGTAAGGCGAGCTAGTGTTTGTTTCCTATTCAGAAATGGAGTTGAATCACATGCAGTTTCTGGTCCTACGAGCAAGAGTTGTTTTCTGGTATGAAGAGTCACTCTTGCGATCCCATTGCCATACACAGTGCAAGTAGCACTCGCATCTGTTCCCAGCAAGTACAGTTTATTGGACTGAGAGAAGCTCCTCTTCTTGTCAGTTTCCTAAGCAGAGTAGAAATAGATATGGCCCGTGTGTGTAGGAAGCACAGTTCTTTTGTTCTCAGCAAGCTCACTGTTCTGGTCCTATAGGAAACACAATAGAGTAGAAGAGTGCTTTTTCTCAAAAGCAGAGTGTGTTTCCTGTAAGGCGAGGTAGTGTTTGTTTCCCTGTCAGGAATGGAGTTGAATCACATGCACTTTCTGGTCCTACGAGCAAGACTTGTTTTCTGGTAAGAAGAGTCACTATTGCGATCCATTGGCCACACAGTGCAAATAGCACTCGCGTCTGTTGCCAACAAGTACAGTGTATTGGACTGAAGAGAAGCTACTATTCTTGTCAGTTTCCTAAGCAGAGTTGAAGTAGATATGGCCTGTGTGTGTAGGAAGCACAGTTCTTTTGTTCTCAGCAAGCTCACTGTTCTGGTCCTATAGGAAACACAATAGAGTAGAAGAGTGCTCTTTTCTCAAAAGCAGAGTGTGTTTCTTGTAAGGCGAGGTAGTGTTTGTTTCCCTGTCAGAAATGGAGTTGAATCACATGCAGTTTCTGGTCCTACAAGCAAGACTTATTTTCTGGTAAGAAGAGTCACTATTGGGATCCATTTGCCACACAGTGTAAATAGCACTCGCCTCTGTTGCCAGCAATACAGTGTATTGGACTGAAGAAGAGCTCCTGTTCTTGTCAGGTTCCTAAGCAGAGTTGAAGTAGGTATGGCCCGTGTGTGTAGCAAGCACAGTTCTTTTGTTCTGAGCAAGCTCACTGTTCTGGCCTATAGGAAACACAGTAGAGTAGAAGAGTGCTCTTTTCTCAATAGCAGAGTATGTTTCTTGTAAGGCGAGCTAGTGTTTGTTTCCCATTCAGAAATGGAGTTGAATCACATGCAGTTTCTGGTCCTACGAGCAAGAGTTGTTTTCTGGTATGAAGAGTCACTCTTGCGATCCCATTGCCATATACAGTGCAAGTAGCACTCACATCTGTTTAGAGCAAGTACAGTGTATTGGACTGAAGAGAAGCTACTGTTCTTGTCAGTTTCCTAAGCAGAGTTGAAGTAGATATGGCCCGTGTGTGTAGGAAGCACAGTTCTTTTGTTCTGAGCAAGCTCACTGTTCTGGCCCTATAGGAAACACAGTAGAGTAGAAGAGTGCTCTTTTCTCAAAAGCAGAGTGTGTTTCTTGTAAGGGGAGCTAGTGTTTGTTTTCCTGTCAAACTGGAGTTGAATCACATGCACTTTCTGGTCCTACGAACAAGACTTGTTTTCTGGTAAGAAGAGTCACTATTGCGATCCATTTGCCACACAGTGTGAATAGCACTCGCGTCTGTTGCCAGCAATACAGTGTATTGGACTGAAGTAGAGCTCCTGTTCTTGTCAGTTTCCTAAGCAGAGTTGAAGTAGGTATGGCGTGTGTGTGTAGTAAGCACAGTTCTTTTGTTCTGAGCAAGCTCACTGTTCTGGCCATTTAGGAAACAGAGTAGAGTAGAAGAGAGCTCTTTTCTCAATAGCAGAGTATGTTTCTTGTAAGGCGAGCTAGTGTTTGTTTCCCATTCCGAAATGGAGTGAATCACATGCAGTTTCTGGTCCTATGAGCAAGAGTTGTTTTCTGGTATGAAGTTCACTCTTGTGATCCCATTGCCATACACAGTGCAAGTAGCACTCGCATCTGTTTCCAGCAAGTACAGTGTATTGGACTGAAGGGAAGCTACTGTTATTGTCAGTTTCCTAAGCAGAGTTGAAGTAGATATGGCCCGTGTGTGTAGGAAGCACAGTTCTTTTGTTCTGAGCAAGCTCACTGTTCTGGCCCTATAGGAAACACAGCAGAGTAGAAGAGTGCCCTTTTCTCAAAATCAGAGTGTCTTTCTTGTAAGGCGAGCTAGTGTTTGTTTCCCAGTCAGAAATGGAGTTGAATCACATGCAGTTTCTTGTCCTACGAGCAAGACTTGTTTTCTGTTAAGAAGATTCACTATTGTGCTCCCATTGCCGTACACAGTGCAAATAGCACTCGCGTCTGTTCCCAGCAAGTACAGTGTATTGGACTGAACAGAAGCTACTGTTCTTGTCAATTTCCTAAGCAGAGTTGAAGTAGATATGTCCCGTGTGTGTGAAAAGAACAGTTCTTTTGTTCTGAGCAAGCTCACTGTTCTGGCCCTATAGGAGACAGAGTAGAGTAGAAGAGTGCTCTTTTCTCAAAAGCAGAGTGTGTTTCTTGTAAGGCGAGCCAGTGTTTGTTTCCCTGTCAAACTGGAGTCGAATCACATGCACTTTCTGGTCCTACGAACAAGACCAGTTTTCTGGTAAGAAGAGTCACTAAAGCGATCCATTTCCCACACAATGCAAATAGCGCTGGCGTCTGTTCCCAGCAAGTACAGTGTATTGGACTGAAGAGAAGCTACTATTCTTGTCAGTTTCCTAAGCAGAGTGGAAATAGATATGGCCCGTGTGTGTAGGAGCACAGTTCTTTTGTTCTGAGCAAGCTCACTGTTCTGGCCCTATAGGAAGCACAGTATAGTAGAAGAGTGCTCTTTTCTCAAAAGCAGTGTGTGTTTCTTGTACTGCGAGCTACTGTTTGTTTCCCTGTTAGAAATGGAGTTTAATCACATGCAGGTTCTGGTACTATGAGCAAGACTTGTTTTCTGGTAAGAAGAGCCACTATTGCGATCCATTTGTAACACGGTGCAAATAGCACTCGCGTCTGTTGCCAACAAGTACAGTGTATTGGACTGAAGAGAAGCTACTGTTCTTGTCAGTTTCCTAAGCAGAGTTGAAGTAGATATGGCCCGTGTGTGTAGGAAGCACAGTTCATTTGTTCTCTGCAAGCTCACTGTTCTGGTACTATAGGAAACACATTAGAGTAGAAGAGTGCTCTTTTCTCAATAGCAGCGTGTGTTTCATGTAAGGCGAGATAGTGTTTGTTTCCCAGTCAGAAATGGAGTTGCATCACATGCAGTTTCTGGTCCTACGAGCAAGAGTTGTTTTCTGGTAAGAAGAGTCACTCTTCGGATCCCATTGCCATACAGAGTGCAAACAGCACTCGCGTCTGTTCCCAGCAAGTACAGTGTATTGGACTGAGGAGAAGCTACTATTCTTGTCAGTTTCCTAAGCAGAGTGGAAATAGATATGGCCCGTGTGTGTAGGAGCACAGTTCTTATGTTCTGAGCAAGCTCCCTGTTCTGGCCCTATAGGAAACACAGTAGAGTAGATGAGTGCTCTTTTCTCAAAAGCAGAGTGTGTTTCTTGTAAGGCGAGCTAGTGTTTGTTTCCCTGTCAAACTGGAGTTGAATCACATGCACTTTCTGGTCCTACGAACAAGACTAGTTTTCTGGTAAGAAGAGTCACTAATGCGATCCATTTGCCACACAGTGAAAATAGCACTCGCGTCTGTTCCCAGCAAGTGCAGTGTATTGGACTGAAGAGAAGCTCCTCTTCTTGTCAGTTTCCTAAGCAGAGTTGAAGTAGATTTGGCCCGTGTGAAGGAAGTTCTTTTGTTCTGAGCAAGCTCACTGTTCTGGCCCTACAGGAAACACAGCAGAGTAGAAGAGTGCTCTTTTCTCAAAAGCAGAGTGTGTTTCTTGTAAGGCGAGCTATTGTTTGTTTCCCTGTCAAAAATGGAGTTGAATCAGATGCAGTTTCTGGTCCTACGAGCCAGACTTGTTTTCTGGTAAGAAGAGTCACTAATGTGATCCATTTACCACACAGTGCAAATAGCACTCGCGTCTGTTCCCAGCAAGTACAGTGTATTGGACTGAAGAGAAGCTACTATTCTTGTCAGTTTCCTAAGCAGAGTGGAAATAGATATGGCCCGTGTGTGTAGGAGCACAGTTCTTTTGTTCTGAGCAAGCTCCCTGTTCTGGCCCTATAGGAAACACAGTAGAGTAGAACAGTGCTCTTTTCTCCAAAGCAGAGTGTGTTTCTTGGAAGGCGAGGTAGTGTTTGTTTCCCTATCAAACTGGAGTTGAATCCCATGTAGTTTCTGGTCCTATGAGCAAGACTTATTTTCTGGTAAGAAGAGTCACTATGGCGATCCATTTGCCACACAGTGCAAATAGCACTCGCGTCTGTTGCCAACAAGTACAGTGTATTGGACTGAAGAGAAGCTACTGTTCTTGTCAGTTTCCTAAGCAGAGTTGAAGTAGGTATGGCCCGTGTGTGTAGGAAGCACAGTTCATTAGTTCTCTGCAAGCTCACTGTTCTGGTACTATAGGAAACACATTAGAGTAGAAGAGTGCTTTTTCTCAAAAGCAGAGTGTGTTTCTTGTAAGGCGACCTAGTGTTTGTTTCCCTGTCAGAAATGGAGTTGAATCACATGCAGTTTCTGGTACTACGAGCAAGACTTATTTTCTGGTAAGAAGAGTCACAATTGCGATCCATTTGCCACACAGTGTAAATAGCACTCGCGTCTGTCGCCAGCAATACAGTGTATTGGACTGAAGAAGAGCTCCTGTTCTTGTCAGTTTTTTAAGCAGAGTTGAAGTAGGTATGGCCCGTGTGTGTAGGAAGAACACTTTTTTTGTTCTGAGCAAGCTCACTCTTCTGGCCCTATAGGAAACACAGTAGAGTAGAGAGTGCTCTTTTGTCAACAGCAGAGTGTGTCTTGTAAGGCGAGCTAGTGTTTGCTTCCCAGTCAGAAATGGAGTTGAATCACATGCAGTTTCTTGTCCTACGAGCAAGAGTTGTTTTCTGTTAAGAAGAGTCACTATTGTGCTCCCATTGCCGTACACAGTGCAAATAGCACTCGCGTCTGTTCCCAGCAAGCACAGTGTATTGGACTGAAGAGAAGCTACTATTCTTGTCAGTTTCCTAAGCAGAGTGGAAATAGATATGGCCCGTGTGTGTAGGAGCACAGTTCTTTTGTTCTGAGCAAGCTCCCTGTTCTGGCCCTATAGGAAACACAGTAGAGTAGAAGAGTGCTCTTTTCTCCAAATCAGAGTGTGTTTCTTGGAAGGCGAGGTAGTGTTTGTTTCCCTATCAAACTGGAGTTGAATCCCATGTAGTTTCTGGTCCTATGAGCAAGACTTATTTTCTGGTAAGAAGAGTCACTATGGCGATCCATTTGCCACACAGTGCAAATAGCACTCGCGTCTGTTGCCAACAAGTACAGTGTATTGGACTGAAGAGAAGCTACTGTTCTTGTCAGTTTCCTAAGCAGAGTTGAAGTAGGTATGGCCCGTGTGTGTAGGAAGCACAGTTCATTTGTTCTCTGCAAGCTCACTGTTCTGGTACTATAGGAAACACATTAGAGTAGAAGAGTGCTTTTTCTCAAAAGCAGAGTGTGTTTCTTGTAAGGCGACCTAGTGTTTGTTTCCCTGTCAGAAATGGAGTTGAATCACATGCAGTTTCTGGTACTACGAGCAAGACTTATTTTCTGGTAAGAAGAGTCACAATTGCGATCCATTTGCCACACAGTGTAAATAGCACTCGCGTCTGTTGCCAGCAATACAGTGTATTGGACTGAAGAAGAGCTCCTGTTCTTGTCAGTTTTTTAAGCAGAGTTGAAGTAGGTATGGCCCGTGTGTGTAGGAAGAACACTTTTTTTGTTCTGAGCAAGCTCACTCTTCTGGCCCTATAGGAAACACAGTAGAGTAGAGAGTGCTCTTTTGTCAACAGCAGAGTGTGTCTTGTAAGGCGAGCTAGTGTTTGCTTCCCAGTCAGAAATGGAGTTGAATCACATGCAGTTTCTTGTCCTACGAGCAAGAGTTGTTTTCTGTTAAGAAGAGTCACTATTGTGCTCCCATTGCCGTACACAGTGCAAATAGCACTCGCGTCTGTTCCCAGCAAGCACAGTGTATTGGACTGAAGAGAAGCTACTGTTTTTGTCAATTTCCTAAGCAGAGTTGAAGTAGATATGGCCCGTGTTTGTAAAAAAAACAGTTCTTTTGTTCTGAGCAAGCTCCCTGTTCTGGCCCTATAGGAGAAATTGTAGAGTAGAAGAGTGCTCTTTTCTCAAAAGCAGAGTGTGTTTCTTGTAAGGCGAGCTAGTGTTTGTCCCTGTCAAACTGGAGTTGAATCACATGCACTTTCTGGTCCTACGAACAAGACTAGTTTTCTGGTAAGAAGAGTCACTAATGCGATCCAATTGCAACACAGTGCAAATAGCACACGCGTGTGTTCCTAGCAAGTACAGTGTATTGGACTGAAGAGAAGCTCCTGCTCTTGTCAGTTTCCTAAGCAGAGTTGAAGTAGATATGGCCCGTGTGTGTAGGAAACACAGTTCTTTTGTTCTCAGGAAGCTCACTGTTCTGGTACTATAGGAAACACAGTATAGTAGAAGAGTGCTCTTTTCTCAAAAGCAGTGTGTGTTTCTTTTACTGCGAGCTAGTGTTTGTTTCCCTGTTAGAAATGGAGTTTAATCACATGCAGTTTCTGGTAACACGAGCAAGACTAGTTTTCTGGTAAGAAGAGTCACTATTGCAATCCATTTGCCACACAGTGCAAATAGCACTCGCATCTGTTGCCAACAAGTACAGTGTATTGGACTGAAGAGAAGATACTGTTCTTGTCAGTTTCCTAAGCAGAGTTGAAATAGATATGGCCCATGTGTGTAGGAAGCACAGTTCTTTTGTTCTGAGCAAGCTCACTGTTCTGGCCCTATAGGAAAACCAGCAGTGTAGAAGAGTGCTCTTTTCTCAGAAGCAGAGTGTTTTTCTTGGACGGCGAGCTAGTGTTTGTTTCCCAGTCAGAAATGGAGTTGAATCACATGCAGTTTCTGGTCCTACGAGCAAGACTTATTTTCTGGTAAGAAGAGTCACTATTGCGATCCATTTGCCACACAGTGTAAATAGCACTAGCGTCTGTTGCCAGCAATACAGTGTATTGGACTGAAGAAGAGCTGCTGTTCTTGTCAGTTTCCCAAGCAGAGTTGAAGTAGGTATGGCCCGTGTGTGTAGTAAGCACAGTTCTTTTGTTCTGAGCAAGCTCACTGTTCTGGCCCTATAGGAAACACAGCAGAGTAGAAGAGTGGTCTTTTCTCAAAAGCAGTGTGTGTTTCTTGTACTGCGAGCTAGTGTTTGTTTCCCTGTTAGAAATGGAGTTGAATCACATGCAGTTTCTGGTCCTACGAGCAAGACTTGTTTTCTGGTAAGAAGAGTCACTATTGCGATCCATTTGCCACACAGTGCAAATAGCACTCGCGTCTGTTGCCAACAAGTACAGTGTATTGGAATGAAGAGAAGCTACTGTTCTTCTCAGTTTCCTAAGCAGAGTTGAAGTAGATATGGCCCATGTGTTTAGGAAGCACAGTTCTTTTGTTCTGAGCAAACTCACTGTTCTGGCCCTATAGGAAACACAGTAGAGTAGAAGAGTGCTCTTTTCTCAAAATCAGAGTGTGTTTCTTGGAAGGCGAGCTAGTGTTTGTTTCCTTGTCAGAAATGGAGTTGAATCACATGCAGTTTCTTGTCCTACGAGCAAGACTTGTTTTCTGTTAAGAAGAGTCACTATTGTGCTCCCATTGCCGTACACAGTGCAAATAGCACTCGCGTCTGTTCCCAGCAAGTACAGTGTATTGGACTGAAGAGAAGCTACTATTCTTGTCAGTTTCCTAAGCAGAGTGGAAATAGATATGGCCCGTGTGTGTAGGAGCACAGTTCTTTTGTTCTGAGCAAGCTCCCTGTTCTGGCCCTATAGGAAACACAGTAGAGTAGAAGAGTGGTCTTTTCTCAAAAGCAGTGTGTGTTTCTTGTACTGCGAGCTAGTGTTTGTTTCCCTGTTAGAAATGGAGTTGAATCACATGCAGTTTCTGGTCCTACGAGCAAGACTTGTTTTCTGGTAAGAAGAGTCACTATTGCGATCCATTTGCAACACAGTGCAAATAGCACTCGCGTCTGTTGCCAACAAGTACAGTGTATTGGACTGAAGAGAAGCTACTGTTCTTGTCAGTTTCCTAAGCAGAGTTGAAGTAGATATGGCCCATGTGTGTAGGAAGCACAGTTCTTTGTTCTGAGCAAGCTCACTGTTCTGGCCCTATAGGAAACACAGCAGTGTAGAAGAGTGCTCTTTTCTCAAAAGCAGAGTGTGTTTCTTGGAAGGCGAGCAAGTGTTTGTTTCCCAGTCAGAAATGGAGTTGAATCACATGCAGTTTCTGGTCCTATGAGCAAGAGTTTTTTTCTGGTAAGAAGAGTCTCTATTGCGTTCTAATTGCCATACACAGTGCAAGTAGCACTCACATCTGTTACCAGCAAGTACAGTGTATTGGAATGAAGAGAAGCTACTGTTCTTCTCAGTTTCCTAAGCAGAGTTGAAGTAGATATGGCCCATGTGTTTAGGAAGCACAGTTCTTTTGTTCTGAGCAAACTCACTGTTCTGGCCCTATAGGAAACACAGTAGAGTAGAAGAGTGCTCTTTTCTCAAAATCAGAGTGTCTTTCTTTTAAGGCGAGCTAGTGTTTGTTTCCTTGTCAGAAATGGAGTTGAATCACATGCAGTTTCTTGTCCTACGAGCAAGACTTGTTTTCTGTTAAGAAGAGTCACTATTGTGCTCCCATTGCCATACACAGTGCAAATAGCACTCACGTCTGTTCCCAGCAAGTACAGTGTATTGGACTGAAGAGAAGCTACTATTCTTGTCAGTTTCCTAAGTCGAGTGGAAATAGATATGGCCTGTGTGTGTACGAGCACAGTACTTTTGTTCTGAGCAAGCTCCCTGTTCTGGCCCTATAGGAAACACAGTAGAGTAGAAGAGTGCTCTTTTCTCAAAAGCAGTGTGTGTTTCTTGTACTGCGAGCTAGTGTTTGTTTCCCTGTTAGAAATGGAGTTGAATCACATGCAGTTTCTGGTCCTACGAGCAAGACTTGTTTTCTGGTAAGAAGAGTCACTATTGCGATCCATTTGCCACACAGTGCAAATAGCACTCGCGTCTGTTGCCAACAAGTACAGTGTATTGGACTGAAGAGAAGCTACTGTTCTTGTCAGTTTCCTAAGCAGAGTTGAAGTAGATATTGCCCATGTGTGTAGGAAGCACAGTTCTTTTGTTCTGAGCAAGCTCACTGTTCTGGCACTATAGGAAACACATCAGAGTAGAAGAGTGCTCTTTTCTCAAAAGCAGAGTGTGTTTCTTGGAAGGCGAGCTAGTGTTTGTTTCCCAGTCAGAAATGGAGTTGAATCACATGCAGTTTCTTGTCCTACGAGCAAGAGTTGTTTTCTGTTAAGAAGAGTCACTATTGTGCTCCCATTGCCGTACACAGTGCAAATAGCACTCGCGTCTGTTCCCAGCAAGTACAGTGTATTGGACTGAAGAGAAGCTACTGTTCTTGTCAATTTCCTAAGCAGAGTTGAAGTAGATATGGCCCGTGTGTGTAAAAAGAACAGTTCTTTTGTTCTGAGCAAGCTCACTGTTCTGGCCCTACAGGAGAAAGAGTAGAGTAGAAGAGTGCTCTTTTCTCAAAAGCAGAGTGTGTTTCTTGTAAGGCGAGCTAGTGTTTGTTTCCATGTCAAACTGGAGTTGAATCACATGCACTTTCTGGTCCTACGAACAAGACTAGTTTTCTGGTAAGAAGAGTCACTAATGCGATCCATTTGCCACAGAGTGCAAATAGCACTCGAGTCTGTTCCCAGCAAGTACAGTGTATTGGACTGAAGAGAAGCTACTGTTCTTGTCAGTTTCCTAAGCAGAGTTGTAGTAGATATGGCCCGTGTGTGTAGGAAGCACAGTTCTTTTGTTCTGAGGAAGCTCACTGTTCTGGCCCTATAGGAAACACAGTAGAGTAGAAGAGTGCTCTTTTCTCAAAAGCAGAGTGTGTTTCTTGGAAGGCGAGCTAGTGTTTGTTTCCCAGTCAGAAATGGAGTTGAATCACATGCAGTTTCTGGTCCTACGAGCAAGAGTTGTTTTCTGGTAAGTAGAGTCATTATTGCGATCCATTTGCCACAGAGTGCAAATAGCACTCACGTCTGTTCCCAGCAAGTACAGTTTATTGGACTGAAGAGAAACTCCTCTTCTTGTCAGTTTCCTAAGCAGAGTGGAAATACATATGGCCCGTGTGTGTAGGAAGCACAGTTCTTTTGTTCTGAGCAAGCTCACTGTTCTGGCCCTATAGGAAACACAGCAGTGTAGAAGAGTGCTCTTTTCTCAGAAGCAGAGTGTTTTTCTTGGACGGCGAGCTAGTGTTTGTTTCCCAGTCAGAAATGGAGTTGAATCACATGCAGTTTCTGGTCCTACGAGCAAGACTTATTTTCTGGTAAGAAGAGTCACTATTGCGATCCATTTGCCACACAGTGTAAATAGCACTCGCGTCTGTTGCCAGCAATACAGTGTATTGGACTGAAGAAGAGCTCCTGTTCTTGTCAGTTCCCTAAGCAGAGGTGAAGTAGGTATGGCCCGTGTGTGTAGTAAGCACAGTTCTTTTGTTCTGAGCAAGCTCACTGTTCTGGCCATATAGGAAACACATTAGAGTAGAAGAGTGCTCTTTTCTCAATAGCAGAGTGTGTTTCTTTTAAGGCGAGCTAGTGTTTGTTTCCCATTCAGAAATGGAGTTGAATCACATGCAGTTTCTGGTCCTACGAGCAAGAGTTGTTTTCTGGTAGGAAGAGTCACTCTTGCGATCCCGTTGCCATACACAGTGCAAGTAGCACTCGCATCTGTTTCCAGCAAGTACAGTGTATTGGACTGAAGAGTAGCTACTGTTCTTGTCAGTTTCCTAAGCAGAGTTGAAGTAGATATGGCCCGTGTGTTTAGGAAGCACAGTTCTTTTGTTCTGAGGAAGCTCCCTGTTCTGGCACTTTAGGAAACACAGTAGAGTAGAAGAGTGCTCTTTTCTCAAAAGCAGTGTGTGTTTCTTGTACTGCGAGCTAGTGTTTGTTTCCCTGTTAGAAATGGAGTTTAGTCACATGCCGTTTCTGGTCCTACGAGCAAGACTTGTTTTCTGGTAAGAAGAGTCACTATTGCGATCCTTTTGCCACACAGTGTAAATAGCACTCGCGTTTGTTGCCAGCAATACAGTGTATTGGACTGAAGAAGAGCACCTGTTCTTGTCAGTTTCCCAAGCAGAGTTGAAGTAGGTATGGCCCGTGTGTGTAGTAAGCACAGTTCTTTTGTTCTGAGCAAGCTCACTGTTCTGGCCCTATAGGAAACACAGTAGAGTAGAAGAGTGCTCTTTTCTCAATAGCAGAGTGTCTATCTTGTAAGGCGAGCTAGTGTTTGTTTCCTAGTCAGAAATGGAGTTGAATCACATGCAGTTTCTTGTCCTACGAGCAAGACTTGTTTTCTGTTAAGAAGAGTCACTATTGTGCTCCCATTGCCGTACACATTGCAAATAGCACTCGCGTCTGTTCCCAGCAAGTACAGTGTATTGGACTGAAGAGAAGCTACTATTCTTGTCAGTTTCCTAAGCAGAGTGGAAATACATATGGCCCGTGTGTGTAGGAGCACAGTTCTTTTGTTCTGAGCAAGCTCCCTGTTCTGGCCCTATAGGAAACACAGTAGAGTAGAAGAGTGCTCTTTTCTCAAAAGCAGTGTGTGTTTCTTGTACTGCGAGCTAGTGTTTGTTTCCCTGTTAGAAATGGAGTTTAATCACATGCAGTTTCTGGTCCTACAAGCAAGACTTGTTTTGTGGTAAGAAGAGTCACTATTGCGATCCATTTGCCACACAGTGCAAATAGCACTCGCGTCTGTTGCCAACAAGTACAGTGTATTGGACTGAAGAGAAGCTACTGTTCTTGTCAGTTTCCTAAGCAGAGTTGAAGTAGATATGGCCCGTGTGTGTAGGAAGCACAGTTCTTTTGTTCTGAGCAAGCTCACTGTTCTGGCTCTATAGGAAACACAGCAGAGTAGAAGAGTGCTCTTTTCTCAAAAGCAGAGTGTGTTTCTTGGAAGGCGAGCTAGTGTTTGTTTCCCAGTCAGAAATGGAGTTGAATCACATGCAGTTTCTGGTCCTACGAGCAAGAGTTGTTTTCTGGTAAGTAGAGTCACTATTGTGATCCATTTGCCACAGAGTGCAAATAGCACTCACGTCTGTTCCCAGCAAGTACAGTTTATTGGACTGAAGAGATTCTCCTCTTCTTGTCAGTTTCCTAAGCAGAGTGGAAATAGATATGGCCCGTGTGTGTAGGAAGCACAGTTCTTTTGTTCTCAGCAAGCTCACTGTGCTGGTACTATAGGAAACACAATAGAGTAGAAGAGTGCTTTTTCTCAAAATCAGAGTGTCTTTCTTGTAAGGCGAGCTAGTGTTTGTTTCCCTGTCAGAAATGGAGTTGAATCACATGCAGTTTCTGGTCCCACGAGCAAGAGTTGTTTTCTGGTAAGAAGAGTCACTATTGCGATCCATTTGCCACACAGTGCAAATAGCACTCACGTCTGTTCCCAGCAAGTACAGTTTATTGGACTGAAGAGAAGCTCCTGTTCTTGTCAGTTTTCTAAGCAGAGTTGAAGTAGATATGGCCCGTGTGTGTAGGAAGCACAGTTCTTTTGTTCTGAGCAAGCTCACTGTTCTGGCCCTATAGGAAACACAGCAGTGTAGAAGAGTGCTCTTTTCTCAGAAGCAGAGTGTTTTTCTTGGACGGCGAGCTAGTGTTTGTTTCCCAGTCAGAAATGGAGTTGAATCACATGCAGTTTCTGGTCCTACGAGCAAGACTTATTTTCTGGTAAGAAGATTCACTATTGCGATCCATTTGCCACACAGTGTAAATAGCACTCGCGTCTGTTGCCAGCAATACAGTGTATTGGACTGAAGAAGAGCTCCTGTTCTTGTCAGTTTCCTAAGCAGAGTTGAAGTAGGTATGGCCCGTGTGTGTAGTAAGCACAGTTCTTTTGTTCTGAGCAAGCTCACTGTTCTGGCCATATAGGAAACACATTAGAGTAGAAGAGTGCTCTTTTCTCAATAGCAAAGTGTGTTTCTTTTAAGGCGAGCTAGTGTTTGTTTCCCATTCAGAAATGGAGTTGAATCACATGCAGTTTCTGGTCCTACGAGCAAGAGTTGTTTTCTGGTAGGAAGAGTCACTCTTGCGATCCCGTTGCCATACACAGTGCAAGTAGCACTCGCATCTGTTTCCAGCAAGTACAGTGTATTGGACTGAAGAGTAGCTACTGTTCTTGTCAGTTTCCTAAGCAGAGTTGAAGTAGATATGGCCCGTGTGGGTAGGAAGCACAGTTCTTTTGTTCTGAGGAAGCTCCCTGTTCTGGCCCTTTAGGAAACACAGTAGAGTAGAAGAGTGCTCTTTTCTCAAAAGCAGTGTGTGTTTCTTGTACTGCGAGCTAGTGTTTGTTTCCCTGTTAGAAATGGAGTTTAGTCACATGCAGTTTCTGGTCCTACGAGCAAGACTTGTTTTCTGGTAAGAAGAGTCACTATTGCAATCCATTTGCCACACAATGCAAATAGCACTCGCGTCTGTTGCCAACAAGTACAGTGTATTGGACTGAAGAGAAGCTACTGTTCTTTTCAGTTTCCTAAGCAGAGTTGAAATAGATATGGCCCGGGTGTGTAGGAAGCACAGTTCTTTTGTTCTGAGCAAGCTCACTGTTCTGGCCCTATAGGAAACACAGCAGAGTAGAAGAGTGCTCTTTTCTCAAAAGCAGAGTGTGTTTCTTGGAAGGCGAGCTAGTGTTTGTTTCCCAGTCAGAAATGGAGTTGAATCACATGCAGTTTCTGGTCCTACGAGCAAGAGTTGTTTTCTGGTAAGTAGAGTCACTATTGCGATCCATTTGCCACAGAGTGCAAATAGCACTCACGTCTGTTCCCAGCAAGTACAGTTTATTGGACTGAAGAGAAACTCCTCTTCTTGTCAGTTTCCTAAGCAGAGTGGAAATACATATGGCCCGTGTGTGTAGGAAGCACAGTTCTTTTGTTCTCAGCAAGCTCACTGTGCTGGTACTATAGGAAACACAATAGAGTAGAAGAGTGCTTTTTCTCAAAAGCAGAGTGTGTTTCTTGTAAGGCGAGCTAGTGTTTGTTTCCCTGTCAGAAATGGAGTTCAATCACATGCAGTTTCTGGTCCTATGAGCAAGACTTATTTTCTGGTAAGAAGAGTCACTATTGCGATCCATTTGCCACACAGTGTAAATAGCACTCGCGTCTGTTGCCAGCAATACAGTGTATTGGACTGAAGAAGAGCTCCTGTTCTTGTCAGTTTCCTAAGCAGAGTTGAAGTAGGTATGGCCCGTGTGTAGTAAGCACAGTTCTTTTGTTCTGAGCAAGCTCACTGTTCTGGCCCTATAGGAAACACAGCAGAGTAGAAGAGTGGTCTTTTCTCAAAAGCAGTGTGTGTTTCTTGTACTGCGAGCTAGTGTTTGTTTCCCTGTTAGAAATGGAGTTGAATCACATGCAGTTTCTGGTCCTACGAGCAAGACTTGTTTTCTGGTAAGAAGAGTCACTATTGCGATCCATTTGCCACACAGTGCAAATAGCACTCGCGTCTGTTGCCAACAAGTACAGTGTATTGGAATGAAGAGAAGCTACTGTTCTTCTCAGTTTCCTAAGCAGAGTTGAAGTAGATATGGCCCATGTGTTTAGGAAGCACAGTTCTTTTGTTCTGAGCAAACTCACTGTTCTGGCCCTATAGGAAACACAGTAGAGTAGAAGAGTGCTCTTTTCTCAAAATCAGAGTGTGTTTCTTGGAAGGCGAGCTAGTGTTTGTTTCCTTGTCAGAAATGGAGTTGAATCACATGCAGTTTCTTGTCCTACGAGCAAGACTTGTTTTCTGTTAAGAAGAGTCACTATTGTGCTCCCATTGCCGTACACAGTGCAAATAGCACTCGCGTCTGTTCCCAGCAAGTACAGTGTATTGGACTGAAGAGAAGCTACTATTCTTGTCAGTTTCCTAAGCAGAGTGGAAATAGATATGGCCCGTGTGTGTAGGAGCACAGTTCTTTTGTTCTGAGCAAGCTCCCTGTTCTGGCCCTATAGGAAACACAGTAGAGTAGAAGAGTGGTCTTTTCTCAAAAGCAGTGTGTGTTTCTTGTACTGCGAGCTAGTGTTTGTTTCCCTGTTAGAAATGGAGTTGAATCACATGCAGTTTCTGGTCCTACGAGCAAGACTTGTTTTCTGGTAAGAAGAGTCACTATTGCGATCCATTTGCAACACAGTGCAAATAGCACTCGCGTCTGTTGCCAACAAGTACAGTGTATTGGACTGAAGAGAAGCTACTGTTCTTGTCAGTTTCCTAAGCAGAGTTGAAGTAGATATGGCCCATGTGTGTAGGAAGCACAGTTCTTTGTTCTGAGCAAGCTCACTGTTCTGGCCCTATAGGAAACACAGCAGTGTAGAAGAGTGCTCTTTTCTCAAAAGCAGAGTGTGTTTCTTGGAAGGCGAGCAAGTGTTTGTTTCCCAGTCAGAAATGGAGTTGAATCACATGCAGTTTCTGGTCCTATGAGCAAGAGTTTTTTTCTGGTAAGAAGAGTCTCTATTGCGTTCTAATTGCCATACACAGTGCAAGTAGCACTCACATCTGTTACCAGCAAGTACAGTGTATTGGAATGAAGAGAAGCTACTGTTCTTCTCAGTTTCCTAAGCAGAGTTGAAGTAGATATGGCCCATGTGTTTAGGAAGCACAGTTCTTTTGTTCTGAGCAAACTCACTGTTCTGGCCCTATAGGAAACACAGTAGAGTAGAAGAGTGCTCTTTTCTCAAAATCAGAGTGTCTTTCTTTTAAGGCGAGCTAGTGTTTGTTTCCTTGTCAGAAATGGAGTTGAATCACATGCAGTTTCTTGTCCTACGAGCAAGACTTGTTTTCTGTTAAGAAGAGTCACTATTGTGCTCCCATTGCCATACACAGTGCAAATAGCACTCACGTCTGTTCCCAGCAAGTACAGTGTATTGGACTGAAGAGAAGCTACTATTCTTGTCAGTTTCCTAAGTCGAGTGGAAATAGATATGGCCTGTGTGTGTACGAGCACAGTACTTTTGTTCTGAGCAAGCTCCCTGTTCTGGCCCTATAGGAAACACAGTAGAGTAGAAGAGTGCTCTTTTCTCAAAAGCAGTGTGTGTTTCTTGTACTGCGAGCTAGTGTTTGTTTCCCTGTTAGAAATGGAGTTGAATCACATGCAGTTTCTGGTCCTACGAGCAAGACTTGTTTTCTGGTAAGAAGAGTCACTATTGCGATCCATTTGCCACACAGTGCAAATAGCACTCGCGTCTGTTGCCAACAAGTACAGTGTATTGGACTGAAGAGAAGCTACTGTTCTTGTCAGTTTCCTAAGCAGAGTTGAAGTAGATATTGCCCATGTGTGTAGGAAGCACAGTTCTTTTGTTCTGAGCAAGCTCACTGTTCTGGCACTATAGGAAACACATCAGAGTAGAAGAGTGCTCTTTTCTCAAAAGCAGAGTGTGTTTCTTGGAAGGCGAGCTAGTGTTTGTTTCCCAGTCAGAAATGGAGTTGAATCACATGCAGTTTCTTGTCCTACGAGCAAGAGTTGTTTTCTGTTAAGAAGAGTCACTATTGTGCTCCCATTGCCGTACACAGTGCAAATAGCACTCGCGTCTGTTCCCAGCAAGTACAGTGTATTGGACTGAAGAGAAGCTACTGTTCTTGTCAATTTCCTAAGCAGAGTTGAAGTAGATATGGCCCGTGTGTGTAAAAAGAACAGTTCTTTTGTTCTGAGCAAGCTCACTGTTCTGGCCCTACAGGAGAAAGAGTAGAGTAGAAGAGTGCTCTTTTCTCAAAAGCAGAGTGTGTTTCTTGTAAGGCGAGCTAGTGTTTGTTTCCATGTCAAACTGGAGTTGAATCACATGCACTTTCTGGTCCTACGAACAAGACTAGTTTTCTGGTAAGAAGAGTCACTAATGCGATCCATTTGCCACAGAGTGCAAATAGCACTCGAGTCTGTTCCCAGCAAGTACAGTGTATTGGACTGAAGAGAAGCTACTGTTCTTGTCAGTTTCCTAAGCAGAGTTGTAGTAGATATGGCCCGTGTGTGTAGGAAGCACAGTTCTTTTGTTCTGAGGAAGCTCACTGTTCTGGCCCTATAGGAAACACAGTAGAGTAGAAGAGTGCTCTTTTCTCAAAAGCAGAGTGTGTTTCTTGGAAGGCGAGCTAGTGTTTGTTTCCCAGTCAGAAATGGAGTTGAATCACATGCAGTTTCTGGTCCTACGAGCAAGAGTTGTTTTCTGGTAAGTAGAGTCATTATTGCGATCCATTTGCCACAGAGTGCAAATAGCACTCACGTCTGTTCCCAGCAAGTACAGTTTATTGGACTGAAGAGAAACTCCTCTTCTTGTCAGTTTCCTAAGCAGAGTGGAAATACATATGGCCCGTGTGTGTAGGAAGCACAGTTCTTTTGTTCTGAGCAAGCTCACTGTTCTGGCCCTATAGGAAACACAGCAGTGTAGAAGAGTGCTCTTTTCTCAGAAGCAGAGTGTTTTTCTTGGACGGCGAGCTAGTGTTTGTTTCCCAGTCAGAAATGGAGTTGAATCACATGCAGTTTCTGGTCCTACGAGCAAGACTTATTTTCTGGTAAGAAGAGTCACTATTGCGATCCATTTGCCACACAGTGTAAATAGCACTCGCGTCTGTTGCCAGCAATACAGTGTATTGGACTGAAGAAGAGCTCCTGTTCTTGTCAGTTCCCTAAGCAGAGGTGAAGTAGGTATGGCCCGTGTGTGTAGTAAGCACAGTTCTTTTGTTCTGAGCAAGCTCACTGTTCTGGCCATATAGGAAACACATTAGAGTAGAAGAGTGCTCTTTTCTCAATAGCAGAGTGTGTTTCTTTTAAGGCGAGCTAGTGTTTGTTTCCCATTCAGAAATGGAGTTGAATCACATGCAGTTTCTGGTCCTACGAGCAAGAGTTGTTTTCTGGTAGGAAGAGTCACTCTTGCGATCCCGTTGCCATACACAGTGCAAGTAGCACTCGCATCTGTTTCCAGCAAGTACAGTGTATTGGACTGAAGAGTAGCTACTGTTCTTGTCAGTTTCCTAAGCAGAGTTGAAGTAGATATGGCCCGTGTGTTTAGGAAGCACAGTTCTTTTGTTCTGAGGAAGCTCCCTGTTCTGGCACTTTAGGAAACACAGTAGAGTAGAAGAGTGCTCTTTTCTCAAAAGCAGTGTGTGTTTCTTGTACTGCGAGCTAGTGTTTGTTTCCCTGTTAGAAATGGAGTTTAGTCACATGCCGTTTCTGGTCCTACGAGCAAGACTTGTTTTCTGGTAAGAAGAGTCACTATTGCGATCCTTTTGCCACACAGTGTAAATAGCACTCGCGTTTGTTGCCAGCAATACAGTGTATTGGACTGAAGAAGAGCACCTGTTCTTGTCAGTTTCCCAAGCAGAGTTGAAGTAGGTATGGCCCGTGTGTGTAGTAAGCACAGTTCTTTTGTTCTGAGCAAGCTCACTGTTCTGGCCCTATAGGAAACACAGTAGAGTAGAAGAGTGCTCTTTTCTCAATAGCAGAGTGTCTATCTTGTAAGGCGAGCTAGTGTTTGTTTCCTAGTCAGAAATGGAGTTGAATCACATGCAGTTTCTTGTCCTACGAGCAAGACTTGTTTTCTGTTAAGAAGAGTCACTATTGTGCTCCCATTGCCGTACACATTGCAAATAGCACTCGCGTCTGTTCCCAGCAAGTACAGTGTATTGGACTGAAGAGAAGCTACTATTCTTGTCAGTTTCCTAAGCAGAGTGGAAATACATATGGCCCGTGTGTGTAGGAGCACAGTTCTTTTGTTCTGAGCAAGCTCCCTGTTCTGGCCCTATAGGAAACACAGTAGAGTAGAAGAGTGGTCTTTTCTCAAAAGCAGTGTGTGTTTCTTGTACTGCGAGCTAGTGTTTGTTTCCCTGTTAGAAATGGAGTTTAATCACATGCAGTTTCTGGTCCTACAAGCAAGACTTGTTTTGTGGTAAGAAGAGTCACTATTGCGATCCATTTGCCACACAGTGCAAATAGCACTCGCGTCTGTTGCCAACAAGTACAGTGTATTGGACTGAAGAGAAGCTACTGTTCTTGTCAGTTTCCTAAGCAGAGTTGAAGTAGATATGGCCCGTGTGTGTAGGAAGCACAGTTCTTTTGTTCTGAGCAAGCTCACTGTTCTGGCTCTATAGGAAACACAGCAGAGTAGAAGAGTGCTCTTTTCTCAAAAGCAGAGTGTGTTTCTTGGAAGGCGAGCTAGTGTTTGTTTCCCAGACAGAAATGGAGTTGAATCACATGCAGTTTCTGGTCCTACGAGCAAGAGTTGTTTTCTGGTAAGTAGAGTCACTATTGCGATCCATTTGCCACAGAGTGCAAATAGCACTCACGTCTGTTCCCAGCAAGTACAGTTTATTGGACTGAAGAGAAGCTCCTCTTCTTGTCAGTTTCCTAAGCAGAGTGGAAATAGATATGGCCCGTGTGTGTAGGAAGCACAGTTCTTTTGTTCTCAGCAAGCTCACTGTGCTGGTACTATAGGAAACACAATAGAGTAGAAGAGTGCTTTTTCTCAAAAGCAGAGTGTCTTTCTTGTAAGGCAAGCTAGTGTTTGTTTCCCTGTCAGAAATGGAGTTGAATCACATGCAGTTTCTGTTCCTACGAGCAAGACTTATTTTCTGGTAAGAAGAGTCACTATTGCGATCCATTTGCCACACAGTGCAAATAGCACTCGCGTATGTTCCCAGCAAGTACAGTGTATTGGACTGAAGAGAAGCTCCTGTTCTTGTCAGTTTCCTAAGCAGAGTTGAAGTAGATATGGCCCGTGTGTGTAGGAAGGACAGTTCTTTTGTTCTGAGCAAGCTCACTGTTCTGGCCCTATAGGAAACACAGTAGAGTAGAAGAGTGCTCTTTTCTCAAAAGCAGTGTGTGTTTCTTTTACTGCGAGCTAGGGTTTGTTTCCCTGTTAGAAATGGAGTTTAATCACATGCAGTTTCTGGTCCCACGAGCAAGAGTTGTTTTCTGGTAAGAATAGTCACTATTGCAATCCATTTGCCACACAGTGCAAATAGCACTCGCGTCTGTTGCCAACAAGTACAGTGTGTTGGTCTGAAGAGAAGATACTGTTCTTGTCAGTTTCCTAAGCAGAGTTGAAATAGATATGGCCCGTTTGTGTAGGAAGCACAGTTCTTTTGTTCTGAGCAAGCTCACTGTTCTGGCCCTATAGGAAACACAGCAGTGTAGAAGAGTGCTCTTTTCTCAGAAGCAGAGTGTTTTTCTTGGACGGCGAGCTAGTGTTTGTTTCCTAGTCAGAAATGGAGTTGAATCACATGCAGTTTCTGGTCCTACGAGCAAGACTTATTTTCTGGACGAAGAGTCACTATTGCGATCCATTTGCCACACAGTGTAAATAGCACTCGCGTCTGTTGCCAGCAATACAGTGTATTGGACTGAAGAAGAGCTCCTGTTCTTGTCAGTTTCCCAAGCAGAGTTGAAGTAGGTATGGCCCGTGTGTGTAGTAAGCACAGTTCTTTTGTTCTGAGCAAGCTCACTGTTCTGGCCCTATAGGAAACACAGTAGTGTAGAAGAGTGCTCTTTTCTCCATAGCAGAGTGTCTATCTTGTAAGGCGAGCTAGTGTTTGTTTCCTAGTCAGAAATGGAGTTGAATCACATGCAGTTTCTTGTCCTACGAGCAAGACTTGTTTTCTGTTAAGAAGAGTCACTATTGTGCTCCCATTGCCGTACACATTGCAAATAGCACTCGCGTCTGTTCCCAGCAAGTACAGTGTATTGGACTGAAGAGAAGCTACTGTTCTTGTCAGTTTCCTAAGCAGAGTGGAAATACATATGGCCCGTGTGTGTAGGAGCACAGTTCTTTTGTTCTGAGCAAGCTCCCTGTTCTGGCCTTATAGGAAACACAGTAGAGTAGAAGAGTGGTCTTTTCTCAAAAGCAGTGTGTGTTTCTTGTACTGCGAGCTGGTGTTTGTTTCTCTGTTAGAAATGGAGTTGAATCACAAGGAGTTTCTGGTCCTACGAGCAAGACTTGTTTTCTGGTAAGAAGAGTCACTATTGCGATCCATTTGCCACACAGTGCAAATAGCACTCGCGTCTGTTGCCAACAAGTACAGTGTATTGGACTGAAGAGAAGCTACTGTTCTTGTCAGTTTCCTAAGCAGAGTTGAAGTAGATATGGCCCGTGTGTGTAGGAAGCACAGTTCTTTGTTCTGAGCAAGCTCACTGTTCTGGCCCTATAGGAAACACAGCAGTGTAGAAGAGTGCTCTTTTCTCAGAAGCAGAGTGCTTTTCTTGGACGGCGAGCTAGTGTTTGTTTCCCAGTCAGAAATGGAGTTGAATCACATGCAGTTTCTGGTCCTACGAGCAAGACTTATTTTCTGGTAAGAAGAGTCACTATTGCGATCCATTTGCCACAGAGTGCAAATAGCACTCACGTCTGTTCCCAGCAAGTACAGTTTATTGGACTGAAGAGAAACTCCTCTTCTTGTCAGTTTCCTAAGCAGAGTGGAAATACATATGGCCCGTGTGTATAGGAAGCACAGTTCTTTTGTTCTCAGCAAGCTCACTGTGCTGGTACTATAGGAAACACAATAGAGTAGAAGAGTGCTTTTTCTCAAAAGCAGAGTGTGTTTCTAGTAAGGCAAGGTAGTGTTTGTTTCCCTGTCAGAAATGGAGTTGAATCACATGCAGTTTCTGGTCCTATGAGCAAGACTTATTTTCTGGTAAGAAGAGTCACTATTGCGATCCATTTGCCACACAGTGTAAATAGCACTCGCGTCTGTTGCCAGCAATACAGTGTATTGGACTGAAGAAGAGCTCCTGTTCTTGTCAGTTTCCTAAGCAGAGTTGAAGTAGGTATGGCCCGTGTGTGTAGTAAGCACAGTTCTTTTGTTCTGAGCAAGCTCACTGTTCTGGCCCTATAGGAAACACAGCAGAGTAGAAGAGTGCTCTTTTCTCAAAGCAGAGTGTGTTTCTTGGAAGGCGAGCAAGTGTTTGTTTCCCATTCAGAAATGGAGTTGAATCACATGCAGTTTCTGGTCCTACGAGCAAGAGTTTTTTTCTGGTAAGAAGAGTCTCTATTGCGTTCTAATTGCCATACACAGTGCAAGTAGCACTCACATCTGTTCCCATCAAGTAGAGTGTATTGGAATGAAGAGAAGCTACTGTTCTTCTCAGTTTCCTAAGCAGAGTTGAAGTAGATATGGCCCATGTGTTTAGGAAGCACAGTTCTTTTGTTCTGAGCAAACTCACTGTTCTGGCCCTATAGGAAACACAGTAGAGTAGAAGAGTGCTCTTTTCTCAAAATCAGAGTGTCTTTCTTGTAAGGCGAGCTAGTGTTTGTTTCCTTGTCAGAAATGGAGTTTAATCACATGCAGTTTCTTGTCCTACGAGCAAGACTTGTTTTCTGTTAAGAAGAGTCACTGTTGTGCTCCCATTGCCGTACACAGTGCAAATAGCACTCGCGTCTGTTCCCAGCAAGTACAGTGTATTGGACTGAAGAGAAGCTACTATTCTTGTCAGTTTCCTAAGCAGAGTGGAAATAGATATGGCCCGTGTGTGTAGGAGCACAGTTCTTTTGTTCTGAGCAAGCTCCCTGTTCTGGCCCTATAGGAAACACAGTAGAGTAGAAGAGTGGTCTTTTCTCAAAAGCAGTGTGTGTTTCTTGTACTGCGAGCTAGTGTTTGTTTCCCTGTTAGAAATGGAGTTGAATCACATGCAGTTTCTGGTCCTACGAGCAAGACTTGTTTTCTGGTAAGAAGAGTCACTATTGCGATCCATTTGCCACACAGTGCAAATAGCACTCGCGTCTGTTGCCAACAAGTACAGTGTATTGGACTGAAGAGAAGCTACTGTTCTTGTCAGTTTCCTAAGCAGAGTTGAAGTAGATATGGCCCATGTGTGTAGGAAGCACAGTTCTTTGTTCTGAGCAAGCTCACTGTTCTGGCCCTATAGGAAACACAGCAGAGTAGAAGAGTGCTCTTTTCTCAAAAGCAGAGTGTGTTTCTTGGAAGGCGAGCAAGTGTTTGTTTCCCAGTCAGAAATGGATTTGAATCACATGCAGTTTCTGGTCCTACGAGCAAGAGTTTTTTCTGGTAAGAAGAGTCTCTATTGCGTTCTAATTGCCATACACAGTGCAAGTAGCACTCACATCTGTTCCCAGCAAGTACAGTGTATTGGAATGAAGAGAAGCTACTGTTCTTCTCAGTTTCCTAAGCAGAGTTGAAGTAGATATGGCCCATGTGTTTAGGAAGCACAGTTCTTTTGATCTGAGCAAACTCACTGTTCTGGCCCTATAGGAAACACAGTAGAGTAGAAGAGTGCTCTTTTCTCAAAAGCAGAGTGTGTTTCTTGGAAGGCGACCTAGTGTTTGTTTCCCAGTCAGAAATGGAGTTGAATCACATGCAGTTTCTTGTCCTATGAGCAAGAGTTGTTTTCTGTTAAGAAGAGTCACTATTGTGCTCCCATTGCCGTACACAGTGCAAATAGCACTCGCGTCTGTTCCCAGCAAGTACAGTGTATTGGACTGAAGAGAAGCTAGTGTTCTTGTCAATTTCCTAAGCAGAGTTGAAGTAGATATGGCCCGTGTGTGTAAAAAGAACAGTTCTTTTGTTCTGAGCAAGCTCACTGTTCTGGCCCTACAGGAGAAAGAATAGAGTAGAAGAGTGCTCTTTTCTCAAAAGCAGAGTGTGTTTCTTGTAAGGCGAGCTAGTGTTTGTTTCCATGTCAAACTGGAGTTGAATCACATGCACTTTCTATTCCACCGAACAAGACTAGTTTTCTGGTAAGAAGAGTCACTAATGCGATCCATTTGCCACAGAGTGCAAATAGCACTCGAGTCTGTTCCCAGCAAGTACAGTGTATTGGACTGAAGAGAAGCTCCTGTTCTTGTCAGTTTCCTAAGCAGAGTTGTAGTAGATATGGCCCGTGTGTGTAGGAAGCACAGTTCTTTTGTTCTGAGGAAGCTCACTGTTCTGGCCCTATAGGAAACACAGTAGAATAGAAGAGTGCTCTTTTCTCAAAAGCAGAGTGTGTTTCTTGTAAGGCGAGCTAGTGTTTGTTTCCCAGTCAGAAATGGAGTTGAATCACATGCAGTTTCTAGTCCTACGAGCAAGAGTTGTTTTCTTGTAAGTAGAGTCACTATTGCGATCCATTTGCAACACAGTGCAAATAGCACTCGCGTCTGTTCCCAGCAAGTACTGTTTATTGGACTGAAGAGAAGCTCCTCTTCTTGTCAGTTTCCTAAGCAGAGTGGAAGTAGATATGACCCTTGTGTTTAGGAAGCTAGTTCTTTTATGCTGAGCAAGCTCACTGTTCTGGCCATATATGAAACACAGTAGAGTAGAAGAGTGTTCTTTTCCTAATAGCAGAGTGTATTTCTTGTAAGGCGAGCTAGTGTTTGTTTCCCAGTCAGAAATGGAGTTGAATCACATGCAGTTTCTGGTCCTACGAGCAAGAGTTGTTTTCTGGTAAGTAGAGTCACTATTGCGATCCATTTGCCACAGAGTGCAAATAGCACTCACGTCTGTTCCCAGCAAGTACAGTTTATTGGACTGAAGAGAAACTCCTCTTCTTGTCAGTTTCCTAAGCAGAGTGGAAATACATATGGCCCGTGTGTGTAGGAAGCACAGTTCTTTTGTTCTCAGCAAGCTCACTGTGCTGGTACTATAGGAAACACAATAGAGTAGAAGAGTGCTTTTTCTCAAAAGCGGAGTGTGTTTCTTGTAAGGCGAGCTAGTGTTTGTTTCCCTGTCAGAAATGGAGTTGAATCACATGCAGTGTCTGGTCCTATGAGCAAGACTTATTTTCTGGTAAGAAGAGTCACTATTGCGATCCATTTGCCACACAGTGTAAATAGCACTCGCGTCTGTTGCCAGCAATACAGTGTATTGGACTGAAGAAGAGCTCCTGTTCTCGTCAGTTTCCTAAGCAGAGTTGAAGTAGGTATGGCCCGTGTGTGTAGTAAGCACAGTTCTTTTGTTCTGAGCAAGCTCACTGTTCTGGCCATATAGGAAACACATTAGAGTAGAAGAGTGCTCTTTTCTCAATAGCAGAGTGTGTTTCTTTTAAGGCGAGCTAGTGTTTGTTTCCCATTCAGAAATGGAGTTGAATCACATGCAGTTTCTGGTCCTACGAGCAAGAGTTGTTTTCTGGTAGGAAGAGTCACTCTTGCGATCCCGTTGCCATACACAGGTGCAAGTAGCACTCGCATCTGTTTCCAGAAAGTACAGTGTATTGGACTGAAGAGAAGCTACTGTTCTTGTCAGTTTCCTAAGCAGAGTTGAAGTAGATATGGCCCGTGTGTGTAGAAAGCACAGTTCTTTTGTTCTGAGCAAGCTCACTGTTCTGGCCCTATAGGAAACACAGTAGAATAGAAGAGTCGTCTTTTCTCAAAAGCAGTGTGTGTTTCTTGTACTGCGAGCTAGAGTTTGTTTCCCTGTTAGAAATGGAGTTTAGTCACATGCAGTTTCTGGTCCTACAAGCAAGACTTGTTTTCTGGTAAGAAGAGTCACTATTGCGATCCATTTGCCACACAGTGCAAATAGCACTCGCGTCTGTTGCCAAAAAGTACAGTGTATTGGACTGAAGGGAAGCTACTGTTCTTGTCAGTTTCCTAAGCAGAGTTGAAATAGATATGGCCCGTGTGTGTAGGAAGCACAGTTCTTTTGTTCTGAGCAAGCTCACTGTTCTGGCCCTATAGGAAACACAGCAGAGTAGAAGAGTGCTCTTTTCTCAAAATCAGAGTGTCTTTCTTGTAAGGCGAGCTAGTGTTTGTTTCCTTGTAAGAAATGGAGTTGAATCACATGCAGTTTCTTGTCCTATGAGCAAGAGTTGTTTTCTGTTAAGAAGAGTCACTATTGTGCTCCCATTGCCGTACACAGTGCAAATAGCACTCGCGTCTGTTCCCAGCAAGTACAGTGTATTGGACTGAAGAGAAGTTACTATTCTTGTCAGTTTCCTAAGCAGAGTGGAAATAGATATGGCCCGTGTGTGTAGGAGCACAGTTCTTTTGTTCTGAGCAAGCTCCCTGTTCTGGCCCTATAGGAAACACAGTAGAGTAGAAGAGTGCTCTTTTCTCAAAAGCACTGTGTGTTTCTTGTACTGCGATCTAGTGTTTGTTTCGCTGTTGGAAATGGAGTTGAATCACATGCAGTTTCTGGTCCTACGAGCAAGACTTGTTTTCTGGTAAGAAGAGTCACTATTGCGATCCATTTGCCACACAGTGCAAATAGCACTCGCGTCTGTTGCCAACAAGTACAGTGTATTGGACTGAAGAGAAGCTACTGTTCTTGTCAGTTTCCTAAGCAGAGTTGAAGTAGATATGGCCCGTGTGTGTAGGAAGCACAGTTCTTTGTTCTGAGTAAGCTCACAGTTCTGGCTCTATATGAAACACAGCAGAGTAAAAGAGTGCTCTTTTCTCAAAAGCAGAGTGTGTTTCTTGGAAGGCGAGCAAGTGTTTGTTTCCCAGTCAGAAATGGAGTTGAATCACATGCAGTTTCTGGTCCTACGAGCAAGAGTTTTTTTCTGGTAAGAAGAGTCTCTATTGCGTTCTAATTGCCATACACAGTGCAAGTAGCACTCACATCAGTTCCCAGCAAGTACAGTGTATTGGAATGAAGAGAAGCTACTGTTCTTCTCAGTTTCCTAAGCAGAGTTGAAGTAGATATGGCCCATGTGTTTAGGAAGCACAGTTCTTTTGTTCTGAGCAAACTCACTGTTCTGGCCCTATAGGAAACACAGTAGAGTAGAAGAGTGCTCTTTTCTCAAAATCAGAGTGTCTTTCTTTTAAGGCGAGCTAGTGTTTGTTTCCTTGTCAGAAATGGAGTTGAATCACATGCAGTTTCTTGTCCTACGAGCAAGACTTGTTTTCTGTTAAGAAGAGTCACTATTGTGCTCCCATTGCCGTACACAGTGCAAATAGCACTCGCATCTGTTTCCAGCAAGTACAGTGTATTGGACTGAAGAGAAGCTACTATTCTTGTCAGTTTCCTAAGCAGAGTGGAAATAGATATGGCCCGTGTGTGTAGGAGCACAGTTCTTTTGTTCTGAGCAAGCTCCCTGTTCTGGCCCTTTAGGAAACACAGTAGAGTAGAAGAGTGGTCTTTTCTCAAAAGCAGTGTGTGTTTCTTGTACTGCGAGCTAGTGTTTGTTTCCCTGTTAGAAATGGAGTTGAATCACATGCAGTTTCTGGTCCTACGAGCAAGACTTGTTTTCTGGTAAGAAGAGTCACTATTGCGATCCATTTGCCACACAGTGCAAATAGCACTCGCGTCTGTTGCCAACAAGTACAGTGTATTGGACTGAAGAGAAGCTACTGTTCTTGTCAGTTTCCTAAGCAGAGTTGAAGTAGATATGGCCCGTGTGTAGGAAGCACAGTTCTTTTGTTCTGAGCAAGCTCACTGTTCTGGCCCTATAGGAAACACAGCAGAGTAGAAGAGTGCTCTTTTCTCAAAAGCAGAGTGTGTTTCTTGGAAGGCGAGGTAGTGTTTGTTTCCCAGTCAGAAATGGAATTGAATCACATGCAGTTTCTGGTCCTACGAGCAAGAGTTGTTTTCTGTTAAGAAGAGTCACTATTGTGCTCCCATTGCCATACACAGTGCAAATAGCACTCGCTTCTGTTCCCAGCAAGTACAGTGTATTGGACTGAAGAGAAGCTACTGTTCTTTTCAATTTCCTAAGCAGAGTTGAAGTAGATATGGCCCGTGTGTGTAAAAAGAACAGTTCTTTTGTTCTGAGCAAGCTCCCTGTTCTGGCCCTATAGGAGACAGAGTAGAGTAGAAGAGTGCTCTTTTCTCAAAAGCAGAGTGTGTTTCTTGTAAGGCGAGCTAGTGTTTGTTTCCCTGTCAAACTGGAGTTGAATCACATGCACTTTCTGGTCCTACGAACAAGACTAGTTTTCTGGTAAGAAGAGTCACTAATGCGATCCATTTGCCACACAGTGCAAATAGCTCTCGCGTCTGTTCCCAGCAAGTACAGTGTACTGGACTGAAGAGAAGCTCCTGTTCTTGTCAGTTTCCTAAGCAGAGTTGAAGTAGATATGGCCCGTGTGTGTAGGAAGAACATTTCTTTTGTTCTGAGCAAGCTCACTGTTCTGGCCCTATAGGAAACACAGTAGAGTAGAAGAGTGCTCTTTTCTCAAAAGCAGAGTGTGTTTCTTGTAAGGCGAGCTAGTGTTTGTTTCCCAGTCAGAAATGGAGTTGAATCACATGCAGTTTCTTGTCCTACGAGCAAGACTTGTTTTCCGTTAAGAAGAGTCACTATTGTGCTCCCATTGCCGTACACAGTGCAAATAGCACTCGCGTTTGTTCCCAGCAAGTACAGTGTATTGGACTGAAGAGAAGCTACTGTTCTTGTCAGTTTCCTAAGCATAGTTGAAGTAGATAAGGCCCATGTGTGTAGGAAGCACAGTTTTTTTGTTCTGAGGAAGCTCACTGTTCTGGCCCTATAGGTAACACAGTAGAGTAGAAGAGTGCTCTTTTCTCAAAAGCAGAGTGTGTTTCTTGTTAGGCGAGCTAGTGTTTGTTTTCCAGTCAGAAATGGAGTTGAATCACATGCAGTTTCTGGTCCTACGAGCAAGATTTGTTTTCTTGTAAGTAGAGTCACTATTGCGATCCATTTGCAACACAGTGCAAATAGCACTCGCATCTGTTCCCAGCAAGTACTGCTTATTGGACTGAAGAGAAGCTCCTCTTCTTGTCAGTTTCCTAAGCAGAGTGGAAGTAGATATGACCCTTGTGTTTAGGAAGCTAGTTCTTTTATGCTGAGCAAGCTCACTGTTCTGGCCATATATGAAACACAGTAGAGTAGAATAGTGCTCTTTTCCTAATAGCAGAGTGTATTTCTTGTAAGGCGAGCTAGTGTTTGTTTCCCAGTCAGAAATGGAGTTGAATCACATGCAGTTTCTGGTCCTACGAACAAGACTTGTTTTCTGGTAAGAAGAGTCACTATTGCGATCCATTTGCAACACAGTGCAAATAGCACTCGCGTCTGTTGCCAACAAGTACAGTGTATTGGACTGAAGAGAAGCTACTGTTCTTGTCAGTTTCCTAAGCAGAGTTGAAGTAGATATGGCCCGTGTGTGTAGGAAGCACAGTTCTTTGTTCTGAGCAAGCTCACTGTTCTGGCCCTATAGGAAACACAGCAGTGTAGAAGAGTGCTCTTTTCTCAGAAGCAGAGTGCTTTTCTTGGACGGCGAGCTAGTGTTTGTTTCCCAGTCAGAAATGGAGTTGAATCACATGCAGTTTCTGGTCCTACGAGCAAGACTTATTTTCTGGTAAGAAGAGTCACTATTGCGATCCATTTGCCACAGAGTGCAAATAGCACTCACGTCTGTTCCCAGCAAGTACAGTTTATTGGACTGAAGAGAAACTCCTCTTCTTGTCAGTTTCCTAAGCAGAGTGGAAATACATATGGCCCGTGTGTATAGGAAGCACAGTTCTTTTGTTCTCAGCAAGCTCACTGTGCTGGTACTATAGGAAACACAATAGAGTAGAAGAGTGCTTTTTCTCAAAAGCAGAGTGTGTTTCTAGTAAGGCAAGGTAGTGTTTGTTTCCCTGTCAGAAATGGAGTTGAATCACATGCAGTTTCTGGTCCTATGAGCAAGACTTATTTTCTGGTAAGAAGAGTCACTATTGCGATCCATTTGCCACACAGTGTAAATAGCACTCGCGTCTGTTGCCAGCAATACAGTGTATTGGACTGAAGAAGAGCTCCTGTTCTTGTCAGTTTCCTAAGCAGAGTTGAAGTAGGTATGGCCCGTGTGTGTAGTAAGCACAGTTCTTTTGTTCTGAGCAAGCTCACTGTTCTGGCCCTATAGGAAACACAGCAGAGTAGAAGAGTGCTCTTTTCTCAAAGCAGAGTGTGTTTCTTGGAAGGCGAGCAAGTGTTTGTTTCCCATTCAGAAATGGAGTTGAATCACATGCAGTTTCTGGTCCTACGAGCAAGAGTTTTTTTCTGGTAAGAAGAGTCTCTATTGCGTTCTAATTGCCATACACAGTGCAAGTAGCACTCACATCTGTTCCCATCAAGTAGAGTGTATTGGAATGAAGAGAAGCTACTGTTCTTCTCAGTTTCCTAAGCAGAGTTGAAGTAGATATGGCCCATGTGTTTAGGAAGCACAGTTCTTTTGTTCTGAGCAAACTCACTGTTCTGGCCCTATAGGAAACACAGTAGAGTAGAAGAGTGCTCTTTTCTCAAAATCAGAGTGTCTTTCTTGTAAGGCGAGCTAGTGTTTGTTTCCTTGTCAGAAATGGAGTTTAATCACATGCAGTTTCTTGTCCTACGAGCAAGACTTGTTTTCTGTTAAGAAGAGTCACTGTTGTGCTCCCATTGCCGTACACAGTGCAAATAGCACTCGCGTCTGTTCCCAGCAAGTACAGTGTATTGGACTGAAGAGAAGCTACTATTCTTGTCAGTTTCCTAAGCAGAGTGGAAATAGATATGGCCCGTGTGTGTAGGAGCACAGTTCTTTTGTTCTGAGCAAGCTCCCTGTTCTGGCCCTATAGGAAACACAGTAGAGTAGAAGAGTGGTCTTTTCTCAAAAGCAGTGTGTGTTTCTTGTACTGCGAGCTAGTGTTTGTTTCCCTGTTAGAAATGGAGTTGAATCACATGCAGTTTCTGGTCCTACGAGCAAGACTTGTTTTCTGGTAAGAAGAGTCACTATTGCGATCCATTTGCCACACAGTGCAAATAGCACTCGCGTCTGTTGCCAACAAGTACAGTGTATTGGACTGAAGAGAAGCTACTGTTCTTGTCAGTTTCCTAAGCAGAGTTGAAGTAGATATGGCCCATGTGTGTAGGAAGCACAGTTCTTTGTTCTGAGCAAGCTCACTGTTCTGGCCCTATAGGAAACACAGCAGAGTAGAAGAGTGCTCTTTTCTCAAAAGCAGAGTGTGTTTCTTGGAAGGCGAGCAAGTGTTTGTTTCCCAGTCAGAAATGGATTTGAATCACATGCAGTTTCTGGTCCTACGAGCAAGAGTTTTTTCTGGTAAGAAGAGTCTCTATTGCGTTCTAATTGCCATACACAGTGCAAGTAGCACTCACATCTGTTCCCAGCAAGTACAGTGTATTGGAATGAAGAGAAGCTACTGTTCTTCTCAGTTTCCTAAGCAGAGTTGAAGTAGATATGGCCCATGTGTTTAGGAAGCACAGTTCTTTTGATCTGAGCAAACTCACTGTTCTGGCCCTATAGGAAACACAGTAGAGTAGAAGAGTGCTCTTTTCTCAAAAGCAGAGTGTGTTTCTTGGAAGGCGACCTAGTGTTTGTTTCCCAGTCAGAAATGGAGTTGAATCACATGCAGTTTCTTGTCCTATGAGCAAGAGTTGTTTTCTGTTAAGAAGAGTCACTATTGTGCTCCCATTGCCGTACACAGTGCAAATAGCACTCGCGTCTGTTCCCAGCAAGTACAGTGTATTGGACTGAAGAGAAGCTAGTGTTCTTGTCAATTTCCTAAGCAGAGTTGAAGTAGATATGGCCCGTGTGTGTAAAAAGAACAGTTCTTTTGTTCTGAGCAAGCTCACTGTTCTGGCCCTACAGGAGAAAGAATAGAGTAGAAGAGTGCTCTTTTCTCAAAAGCAGAGTGTGTTTCTTGTAAGGCGAGCTAGTGTTTGTTTCCATGTCAAACTGGAGTTGAATCACATGCACTTTCTATTCCACCGAACAAGACTAGTTTTCTGGTAAGAAGAGTCACTAATGCGATCCATTTGCCACAGAGTGCAAATAGCACTCGAGTCTGTTCCCAGCAAGTACAGTGTATTGGACTGAAGAGAAGCTCCTGTTCTTGTCAGTTTCCTAAGCAGAGTTGTAGTAGATATGGCCCGTGTGTGTAGGAAGCACAGTTCTTTTGTTCTGAGGAAGCTCACTGTTCTGGCCCTATAGGAAACACAGTAGAATAGAAGAGTGCTCTTTTCTCAAAAGCAGAGTGTGTTTCTTGTAAGGCGAGCTAGTGTTTGTTTCCCAGTCAGAAATGGAGTTGAATCACATGCAGTTTCTAGTCCTACGAGCAAGAGTTGTTTTCTTGTAAGTAGAGTCACTATTGCGATCCATTTGCAACACAGTGCAAATAGCACTCGCGTCTGTTCCCAGCAAGTACTGTTTATTGGACTGAAGAGAAGCTCCTCTTCTTGTCAGTTTCCTAAGCAGAGTGGAAGTAGATATGACCCTTGTGTTTAGGAAGCTAGTTCTTTTATGCTGAGCAAGCTCACTGTTCTGGCCATATATGAAACACAGTAGAGTAGAAGAGTGTTCTTTTCCTAATAGCAGAGTGTATTTCTTGTAAGGCGAGCTAGTGTTTGTTTCCCAGTCAGAAATGGAGTTGAATCACATGCAGTTTCTGGTCCTACGAGCAAGAGTTGTTTTCTGGTAAGTAGAGTCACTATTGCGATCCATTTGCCACAGAGTGCAAATAGCACTCACGTCTGTTCCCAGCAAGTACAGTTTATTGGACTGAAGAGAAACTCCTCTTCTTGTCAGTTTCCTAAGCAGAGTGGAAATACATATGGCCCGTGTGTGTAGGAAGCACAGTTCTTTTGTTCTCAGCAAGCTCACTGTGCTGGTACTATAGGAAACACAATAGAGTAGAAGAGTGCTTTTTCTCAAAAGCGGAGTGTGTTTCTTGTAAGGCGAGCTAGTGTTTGTTTCCCTGTCAGAAATGGAGTTGAATCACATGCAGTTTCTGGTCCTATGAGCAAGACTTATTTTCTGGTAAGAAGAGTCACTATTGCGATCCATTTGCCACACAGTGTAAATAGCACTCGCGTCTGTTGCCAGCAATACAGTGTATTGGACTGAAGAAGAGCTCCTGTTCTCGTCAGTTTCCTAAGCAGAGTTGAAGTAGGTATGGCCCGTGTGTGTAGTAAGCACAGTTCTTTTGTTCTGAGCAAGCTCACTGTTCTGGCCATATAGGAAACACATTAGAGTAGAAGAGTGCTCTTTTCTCAATAGCAGAGTGTGTTTCTTTTAAGGCGAGCTAGTGTTTGTTTCCCATTCAGAAATGGAGTTGAATCACATGCAGTTTCTGGTCCTACGAGCAAGAGTTGTTTTCTGGTAGGAAGAGTCACTCTTGCGATCCCGTTGCCATACACAGGTGCAAGTAGCACTCGCATCTGTTTCCAGAAAGTACAGTGTATTGGACTGAAGAGAAGCTACTGTTCTTGTCAGTTTCCTAAGCAGAGTTGAAGTAGATATGGCCCGTGTGTGTAGAAAGCACAGTTCTTTTGTTCTGAGCAAGCTCACTGTTCTGGCCCTATAGGAAACACAGTAGAATAGAAGAGTCGTCTTTTCTCAAAAGCAGTGTGTGTTTCTTGTACTGCGAGCTAGAGTTTGTTTCCCTGTTAGAAATGGAGTTTAGTCACATGCAGTTTCTGGTCCTACAAGCAAGACTTGTTTTCTGGTAAGAAGAGTCACTATTGCGATCCATTTGCCACACAGTGCAAATAGCACTCGCGTCTGTTGCCAAAAAGTACAGTGTATTGGACTGAAGGGAAGCTACTGTTCTTGTCAGTTTCCTAAGCAGAGTTGAAATAGATATGGCCCGTGTGTGTAGGAAGCACAGTTCTTTTGTTCTGAGCAAGCTCACTGTTCTGGCCCTATAGGAAACACAGCAGAGTAGAAGAGTGCTCTTTTCTCAAAATCAGAGTGTCTTTCTTGTAAGGCGAGCTAGTGTTTGTTTCCTTGTAAGAAATGGAGTTGAATCACATGCAGTTTCTTGTCCTATGAGCAAGAGTTGTTTTCTGTTAAGAAGAGTCACTATTGTGCTCCCATTGCCGTACACAGTGCAAATAGCACTCGCGTCTGTTCCCAGCAAGTACAGTGTATTGGACTGAAGAGAAGTTACTATTCTTGTCAGTTTCCTAAGCAGAGTGGAAATAGATATGGCCCGTGTGTGTAGGAGCACAGTTCTTTTGTTCTGAGCAAGCTCCCTGTTCTGGCCCTATAGGAAACACAGTAGAGTAGAAGAGTGCTCTTTTCTCAAAAGCACTGTGTGTTTCTTGTACTGCGAGCTAGTGTTTGTTTCGCTGTTGGAAATGGAGTTGAATCACATGCAGTTTCTGGTCCTACGAGCAAGACTTGTTTTCTGGTAAGAAGAGTCACTATTGCGATCCATTTGCCACACAGTGCAAATAGCACTCGCGTCTGTTGCCAACAAGTACAGTGTATTGGACTGAAGAGAAGCTACTGTTCTTGTCAGTTTCCTAAGCAGAGTTGAAGTAGATATGGCCCGTGTGTGTAGGAAGCACAGTTCTTTGTTCTGAGTAAGCTCACAGTTCTGGCTCTATATGAAACACAGCAGAGTAAAAGAGTGCTCTTTTCTCAAAAGCAGAGTGTGTTTCTTGGAAGGCGAGCAAGTGTTTGTTTCCCAGTCAGAAATGGAGTTGAATCACATGCAGTTTCTGGTCCTACGAGCAAGAGTTTTTTTCTGGTAAGAAGAGTCTCTATTGCGTTCTAATTGCCATACACAGTGCAAGTAGCACTCACATCAGTTCCCAGCAAGTACAGTGTATTGGAATGAAGAGAAGCTACTGTTCTTCTCAGTTTCCTAAGCAGAGTTGAAGTAGATATGGCCCATGTGTTTAGGAAGCACAGTTCTTTTGTTCTGAGCAAACTCACTGTTCTGGCCCTATAGGAAACACAGTAGAGTAGAAGAGTGCTCTTTTCTCAAAATCAGAGTGTCTTTCTTTTAAGGCGAGCTAGTGTTTGTTTCCTTGTCAGAAATGGAGTTGAATCACATGCAGTTTCTTGTCCTACGAGCAAGACTTGTTTTCTGTTAAGAAGAGTCACTATTGTGCTCCCATTGCCGTACACAGTGCAAATAGCACTCGCATCTGTTTCCAGCAAGTACAGTGTATTGGACTGAAGAGAAGCTACTATTCTTGTCAGTTTCCTAAGCAGAGTGGAAATAGATATGGCCCGTGTGTGTAGGAGCACAGTTCTTTTGTTCTGAGCAAGCTCCCTGTTCTGGCCCTTTAGGAAACACAGTAGAGTAGAAGAGTGGTCTTTTCTCAAAAGCAGTGTGTGTTTCTTGTACTGCGAGCTAGTGTTTGTTTCCCTGTTAGAAATGGAGTTGAATCACATGCAGTTTCTGGTCCTACGAGCAAGACTTGTTTTCTGGTAAGAAGAGTCACTATTGCGATCCATTTGCCACACAGTGCAAATAGCACTCGCGTCTGTTGCCAACAAGTACAGTGTATTGGACTGAAGAGAAGCTACTGTTCTTGTCAGTTTCCTAAGCAGAGTTGAAGTAGATATGGCCCGTGTGTAGGAAGCACAGTTCTTTTGTTCTGAGCAAGCTCACTGTTCTGGCCCTATAGGAAACACAGCAGAGTAGAAGAGTGCTCTTTTCTCAAAAGCAGAGTGTGTTTCTTGGAAGGCGAGGTAGTGTTTGTTTCCCAGTCAGAAATGGAATTGAATCACATGCAGTTTCTGGTCCTACGAGCAAGAGTTGTTTTCTGTTAAGAAGAGTCACTATTGTGCTCCCATTGCCATACACAGTGCAAATAGCACTCGCTTCTGTTCCCAGCAAGTACAGTGTATTGGACTGAAGAGAAGCTACTGTTCTTTTCAATTTCCTAAGCAGAGTTGAAGTAGATATGGCCCGTGTGTGTAAAAAGAACAGTTCTTTTGTTCTGAGCAAGCTCCCTGTTCTGGCCCTATAGGAGACAGAGTAGAGTAGAAGAGTGCTCTTTTCTCAAAAGCAGAGTGTGTTTCTTGTAAGGCGAGCTAGTGTTTGTTTCCCTGTCAAACTGGAGTTGAATCACATGCACTTTCTGGTCCTACGAACAAGACTAGTTTTCTGGTAAGAAGAGTCACTAATGCGATCCATTTGCCACACAGTGCAAATAGCTCTCGCGTCTGTTCCCAGCAAGTACAGTGTACTGGACTGAAGAGAAGCTCCTGTTCTTGTCAGTTTCCTAAGCAGAGTTGAAGTAGATATGGCCCGTGTGTGTAGGAAGAACATTTCTTTTGTTCTGAGCAAGCTCACTGTTCTGGCCCTATAGGAAACACAGTAGAGTAGAAGAGTGCTCTTTTCTCAAAAGCAGAGTGTGTTTCTTGTAAGGCGAGCTAGTGTTTGTTTCCCAGTCAGAAATGGAGTTGAATCACATGCAGTTTCTTGTCCTACGAGCAAGACTTGTTTTCCGTTAAGAAGAGTCACTATTGTGCTCCCATTGCCGTACACAGTGCAAATAGCACTCGCGTTTGTTCCCAGCAAGTACAGTGTATTGGACTGAAGAGAAGCTACTGTTCTTGTCAGTTTCCTAAGCATAGTTGAAGTAGATAAGGCCCATGTGTGTAGGAAGCACAGTTTTTTTGTTCTGAGGAAGCTCACTGTTCTGGCCCTATAGGTAACACAGTAGAGTAGAAGAGTGCTCTTTTCTCAAAAGCAGAGTGTGTTTCTTGTTAGGCGAGCTAGTGTTTGTTTTCCAGTCAGAAATGGAGTTGAATCACATGCAGTTTCTGGTCCTACGAGCAAGATTTGTTTTCTTGTAAGTAGAGTCACTATTGCGATACATTTGCAACACAGTGCAAATAGCACTCGCATCTGTTCCCAGCAAGTACTGCTTATTGGACTGAAGAGAAGCTCCTCTTCTTGTCAGTTTCCTAAGCAGAGTGGAAGTAGATATGACCCTTGTGTTTAGGAAGCTAGTTCTTTTATGCTGAGCAAGCTCACTGTTCTGGCCATATATGAAACACAGTAGAGTAGAATAGTGCTCTTTTCCTAATAGCAGAGTGTATTTCTTGTAAGGCGAGCTAGTGTTTGTTTCCCAGTCAGAAATGGAGTTGAATCACATGCAGTTTCTGGTCCTACGAGCAAGAGTTGTTTTCTGGTAAGTAGAGTCACTATTGCGATCCATTTGCCACACAGTGCAAATAGCACTCGCATCAGTTCCCAGCAAGTACTGTGTATTGGACTGAAGAGAAGCTCCTGTTTTTTCAGTTTCCTAAGCAGAGTGGAAATAGATATGGCCCGTGTGTAGGAAGCACAGTTGTTTTGTTCTGAGCAAGCTCACTGTTCTGGCCCTCTAGGAAACACAGTAGAGTAGAAGAGTGCTCTTTTCTCAAAAGCAGAGTGTGTTTCTTGTAAGGCGAGCTAGTGTTTGTTTCCCAGTCAGAAATGGAGTTGAATCACATGCAGTTTCTTGTCCTACGAGCAAGACCTGTTTTCCGTTAAGAAGAGTCACTATTGTGCTCCCATTGCCGTACACAGTGCAAATAGCACTCGCGTCTGTTCCCAGCAAGTACAGTGTATTGGACTGAAGAGAAGCTACTGTTCTTGTCAATTTCCTAAGCAGAGTTGAAGTAGATATTGCCCATGTGTGTAAAAAGAACAGTTCTTTTGTTCTGAGCAAGCTCAATGTTCTGGCCCTATAGGAGACAGAGTAGATTAGAAGAGTGCTGTTTTCTCAAAAGCAGAGTGTGTTTCTTGGAAGGCGAGCTAGTGTTTGTTTCCCAGTCAGAAATGGAGTTGAATCACATGCAATTTTTTTCCTACGAACAAGACTTGTTTTCTGGTAAGAAGAGTCACTAATGCGATCCATTTGCCACAGAGTGCAAATAGCACTCGCGGATGTTCCCAGCAAGAACAGTGTATTGGACTAAAGAGAAGCTCCTGTTCTTGTCAGTTTCCGAAGCAGAGTTGAAGTAGATATGGCCCGTGTGTGTAGGAAGAACAGTTCTTTTGTTCTGAGCAAACTCACTGTTCTGGCCCTATAGGAAACACAGTAGAGTTGAAGAGTGCTCTTTTCTCAATAGCAGAGTGTCTATCTTGTAAGGCGAGCTAGTGTTTGTTTCCTAGTCAGAAATGGAGTTGAATCACATGCAGTTTCTTGTCCTACGAGCAAGACTTGTTTTCTGTTAAGAAGAGTCACTATTGTGCTCTCATTGCCGTACACATTGCAAATAGCACTCGCGTCTGTTCCCAGCAAGTACAGTGTATTGGACTGAAGAGAAGCTACTATTCTTGTCAGTTTCCTAAGCAGAGTGGAAATACATATGGCCCGTGTGTGTAGGAGCACAATTCATTTGTTCTGAGCAAGCTCCCTTTTCTGGCCCTATAGGAAACACAGTAGAGTAGAAGAGTGGTCTTTTCTCAAAAGCAGTGTGTGTTTCTTGTACTGCGAGCTAGTGTTTGTTTCCCTGTTAGAAATGGAGTTGAATCACATGCAGCTTCTGGTCCTATGAGCAAGACTTGTTTTCTGGTAAGTAGAGTCACTATTGCGATCCATTTGCCACACAGTGCAATAGCACTCGCGTCTGTTGCCAACAAGTACAGTGTATTGGACTGAAGAGAAGCTATTGTTCTTGTCAGTTTCCTAAGCAGAGTTGAAGTAGATATGGCCCGTGTGTGTAGGAAGCACAGTTCTTTTGTTCTGAGCAAGCTCACTGTTCTGGCACTATAGGAAACACAGCAGAGTAGAAGAGTGCTCTTTTCTCAAAAGCAGAGTGTGTTTCTTGGAAGGCGAGCTAGTGTTTGTTTCCCAGTCAGAAATGGAGTTGAATCACATGCAGTTTCTGTTCCTACGAGCAAGACTTATTTTCTGGTAAGAAGAGTCACTATTGCGATCCATTTGCCACACAGTGCAAATAGCACTCGCGTATGTTCCCAGCAAGTACAGTGTATTGGAATGAAGAGAAGCTCCTGTTCTTGTCAGTTTCCTAAGCAGAGTTGAAGTAGATATGGCCCGTGTGTGTAGGAAGGACAGTTCTTTTGTTCTGAGCAAGCTCACTGTTCTGGCCCTATAGGAAACACAGTATAGTAGAAGAGTGCTCTTTTCTCAAAAGCAGTGTGTGTTTCTTTTACTGCGAGCTAGTGTTTGTTTCCCTGTTAGAAATGGAGTTTAATCACATGCAGTTTCTGGTCCTACGAGCAAGACTTGTTTTCTGGTAAGAAGAGTCACTATTGCAATCCATTTGCCACACAGTGTAAATAGCACTCGCGTTTGTTGCCAGCAATACAGTGTATTGGACTGAAGAAGAGCACCTGTTCTTGTCAGTTTCCCAAGCAGAGTTGAAGTAGGTATGGCCCGTGTGTGTAGTAAGCACAGTTCTTTTGTTCTGAGCAAGCTCACTGTTCTGGCCCTATAGGAAACACAGTAGAGTAGAAGAGTGCTCTTTTCTCAATAGCAGAGTGTCTATCTTGTAAGGCGAGCTAGTGTTTGTTTCCTAGTCAGAAATGGAGTTGAATCACATGCAGTTTCTTGTCCTACGAGCAAGACTTGTTTTCTGTTAAGAAGAGTCACTATTGTGCTCCCATTGCCGTACACATTGCAAATAGCACTCGCGTCTGTTCCCAGCAAGTACAGTGTATTGGACTGAAGAGAAGCTACTATTCTTGTCAGTTTCCTAAGCAGAGTGGAAATACATATGGCCCGTGTGTGTAGGAGCACAGTTCTTTTGTTCTGAGCAAGCTCCCTGTTCTGGCCCTATAGGAAACACAGTAGAATAGAAGAGTGGTCTTTTCTCAAAATCAGTGTGTGTTTCTTGTACTGCGAGCTAGTGTTTGTTTCCCTGTTAGAAATGGAGTTTAATCACATGCAGTTTCTGGTCCTACGAGCAAGACTTGTTTTCTGGTAAGAAGAGTCACTATTGCGATCCATTTGCCACACAGTGCAAATAGCACTCGCGTCTGTTGCCAACAAGTACAGTGTATTGGACTGAAGAGAAGCTACTGTTCTTGTCAGTTTCCTAAGCAGAGTTGAAGTAGATATGGCCCGTGTGTGTAGGAAGCACAGTTCTTTTGTTCTGAGCAAGCTCACTGTTCTGGCCCTATAGGAAACACAGCAGAGTAGAAGAGTGCTCTTTTCTCAAAAGCAGAGTGTGTTTCTTGGAAGGCGAGCTAGTGTTTGTTTCCCAGACAGAAATGGAGTTGAATCACATGCAGTTTCTGGTCCTACGAGCAAGAGTTGTTTTCTGGTAAGTAGAGTCACTATTGCGATCCATTTGCCACAGAGTGCAAATAGCACTCGCGTATGTTCCCAGCAAGTACAGTGTATTGGAATGAAGAGAAGCTCCTGTTCTTGTCAGTTTCCTAAGCAGAGTTGAAGTAGATATGGCCCGTGTGTGTAGGAAGGACAGTTCTTTTGTTCTGAGCAAGCTCACTGTTCTGGCCCTATAGGAAACACAGTATAGTAGAAGAGTGCTCTTTTCTCAAAAGCAGTGTGTGTTTCTTTTACTGCGAGCTAGTGTTTGTTTCCCTGTTAGAAATGGAGTTTAATCACATGCAGTTTCTGGTCCTACGAGCAAGACTTGTTTTCTGGTAAGAAGAGTCACTATTGCAATCCATTTGCCACACAGTGTAAATAGCACTCGCGTTTGTTGCCAGCAATACAGTGTATTGGACTGAAGAAGAGCACCTGTTCTTGTCAGTTTCCCAAGCAGAGTTGAAGTAGGTATGGCCCGTGTGTGTAGTAAGCACAGTTCTTTTGTTCTGAGCAAGCTCACTGTTCTGGCCCTATAGGAAACACAGTAGAGTAGAAGAGTGCTCTTTTCTCAATAGCAGAGTGTCTATCTTGTAAGGCGAGCTAGTGTTTGTTTCCTAGTCAGAAATGGAGTTGAATCACATGCAGTTTCTTGTCCTACGAGCAAGACTTGTTTTCTGTTAAGAAGAGTCACTATTGTGCTCCCATTGCCGTACACATTGCAAATAGCACTCGCGTCTGTTCCCAGCAAGTACAGTGTATTGGACTGAAGAGAAGCTACTATTCTTGTCAGTTTCCTAAGCAGAGTGGAAATACATATGGCCCGTGTGTGTAGGAGCACAGTTCTTTTGTTCTGAGCAAGCTCCCTGTTCTGGCCCTATAGGAAACACAGTAGAATAGAAGAGTGTTCTTTTCTCAAAAGCAGTGTGTGTTTCTTGTACTGCGAGCTAGTGTTTGTTTCCCTGTTAGAAATGGAGTTTAATCACATGCAGTTTCTGGTCCTACGAGCAAGACTTGTTTTCTGGTAAGAAGAGTCACTATTGCGATCCATTTGCCACACAGTGCAAATAGCACTCGCGTCTGTTGCCAACAAGTACAGTGTATTGGACTGAAGAGAAGCTACTGTTCTTGTCAGTTTCCTAAGCAGAGTTGAAGTAGATATGGCCCGTGTGTGTAGGAAGCACAGTTCTTTTGTTCTGAGCAAGCTCACTGTTCTGGCCCTATAGGAAACACAGCAGAGTAGAAGAGTGCTCTTTTCTCAAAAGCAGAGTGTGTTTCTTGGAAGGCGAGCTAGTGTTTGTTTCCCAGACAGAAATGGAGTTGAATCACATGCAGTTTCTGGTCCTACGAGCAAGAGTTGTTTTCTGGTAAGTAGAGTCACTATTGCGATCCATTTGCCACAGAGTGCAAATAGCACTCACGTCTGTTCCCAGCAAGTACAGTTTATTGGACTGAAGAGAAACTCCTCTTCTTGTCAGTTTCCTAAGCAGAGTGGAAATAGATATGGCCCGTGTGTGTAGGAAGCACAGTTCTTTTGTTCTCAGCAAGCTCACTGTGCTGGTACTATAGGAAACACAATAGAATAGAAGAGTGCTTTTTCTCAAAAGCAGAGTGTCTTTCTTGTAAGGCGAGCTAGTGTTTGTTTCCCTGTCAGAAATGGAGTTGAATCACATGCAGTTTCTGTTCCTACGAGCAAGACTTATTTTCTGGTAAGAAGAGTCACTATTGCGATCCATTTGCCACACAGTGCAAATAGCACTCGCGTATGTTCCCAGCAAGTACAGTGTATTGGACTGAAGAGAAGCTCCTGTTCTTGTCAGTTTCCTAAGCAGAGTTGAAGTAGATATGGCCCGTGTGTGTAGGAAGGACAGTTCTTTTGTTCTGAGCAAGCTCACTGTTCTGGCCCTATAGGAAACACAGTATAGTAGAAGAGTGCTCTTTTCTCAAAAGCAGTGTGTGTTTCTTTTACTGCGAGCTAGTGTTTGTTTCCCATTCAGAAATGGAGTTGAATCACATGCAGTTTCTGGTCCTACGAGCAAGAGTTGTTTTCTGGTAGGAAGAGTCACTCTTGCTATCCCGTTTTTCATACACAGTGCAAGTAGCACTCGCATCTGTTTCCAGCAAATACAGTGTATTGGACTGAAGAGTAGCTACTGTTCTTGTCAGTTTCCTAAGCAGAGTTGAAGTAGATATGGCCCGTGTGTGTAGGAAGCACAGTTCTTTTGTTCTGAGGAAGCTCCCTGTTCTGGCCCTTTAGGAAACACAGTAGAGTAGAAGAGTGCTCTTTTCTCAAAAGCAGTGTGTGTTTCTTGTACTGCGAGCTAGTGTTTGTTTCCCTGTTAGAAATGGAGTTTAGTCACATGCAGTTTCTGGTCCTACGAGCAAGACTTGTTTTCTGGTAAGAAGAGTCACTATTGCAATCCATTTGCCACACAATGCAAATAGCACTCGCGTCTGTTGCCAACAAGTACAGTGTATTGGACTGAAGAGAAGCTACTGTTCTTGTCAATTTCCTAAGCAGAGTTGAAATAGATATGGCCCATGTGTGTAGGAAGCACAGTTCTTTTGTTGTGAGCAAGCTCACTGTTCTGGCCCTATAGGAAACACAGCAGAGTAGAAGAGTGCTCTTTTCTCAAAAGCAGAGTGTGTTTCTTGGAAGGCGAGCTAGTGTTTGTTTCCCAGTCAGAAATGGAGTTGAATCACATGCAGTTTCTGGTCCTACGAGCAAGAGTTGTTTTCTGGTAAGTAGAGTCACTATTGCGATCCATTTGCCACAGAGTGCAAATAGCACTCACGTCTGTTCCCAGCAAGTACAGTTTATTGGACTGAAGAGAAACTCCTCTTCTTGTCAGTTTCCTAAGCAGAGTGGAAATACATATGGCCCGTGTGTGTAGGAAGCACAGTTCTTTTGTTCTCAGCAAGCTCACTGTGCTGGTACTATAGGAAAAACAATAGAGTAGAAGAGTGCTTTTTCTCAAAAGCAGAGTGTGTTTCTTGTAAGGCGAGCTAGTGTTTGTTTCCCTGTCAGAAATGGAGTTGAATCACATGCAGTTTCTGGTCCTATGAGCAAGACTTATTTTCTGGTAAGAAGAGTCACTATTGCGATCCATTTGCCACACAGTGTAAATAGCACTCGCGTCTGTTGCCAGCAATACAGTGTATTGGACTGAAGAAGAGCTCCTGTTCTTGTCAGTTTCCTAAGCAGAGTTGAAGTAGGTATGGCCCGTGTGTGTAGTAAGCACAGTTCTTTTGTTCTGAGCAAGCTCACTGTTCTGGCCCTATAGGAAACACAGCAGAGTAGAAGAGTGCTCTTTTCTCAAAAGCAGTGTGTGTTTCTTGTACTGCGAGCTAGTGTTTGTTTCCCTGTTAGAAATGGAGTTGAATCACATGCAGTTTCTGGTCCTACGAGCAAGACTTGTTTTCTGGTAAGAAGAGTCACTATTGCGATCCAATTGCCACACAGTGCAAATAGCACTCGCGTCTGTTGCCAACAAGTACAGTGTATTGGAATGAAGAGAAGCTACTGTTCTTCTCAGTTTCCTAAGCAGAGTTGAAGTAGATATGGCCCATGTGTTTAGGAAGCACAGTTCTTTTGTTCTGAGCAAACTCACTGTTCTGGCCCTATAGGAAACACAGTAGAGTAGAAGAGTGCTCTTTCCTCAAAATCAGAGTGTGTTTCTTGGAAGGCGAGCTAGTGTTTGTTTCCTTGTCAGAAATGGAGTTGAATCACATGCAGTTTCTGGTCCTACGAGCAAGACTTGTTTTCTGTTAAGAAGAGTCACTATTGTGCTCCCATTGCCGTACACAGTGCAAATAGCACTCGCGTCTGTTCCCAGCAAGTACAGTGTATTGGACTGAAGAGAAGCTACTATTCTTGTCAGTTTCCTAAGCAGAGTGGAAATAGATATGGCCCGTGTGTGTAGGAGCACAGTTCTTTTGTTCTGAGCAAGCTCCCTGTTCTGGCCCTATAGGAAACACAGTAGAGTAGAAGAGTGGTCTTTTCTCAAAAGCAGTGTGTGTTTCTTGTACTGCGAGCTAGTGTTTGTTTCCCTGTTAGAAATGGAGTTGAATCACATGCAGTTTCTGGTCCTACGAGCAAGACTTGTTTTCTGGTAAGAAGAGTCACTATTGCGATCCATTTGCAACACAGTGCAAATAGCACTCGCGTCTGTTGCCAACAAGTACAGTGTATTGGACTGAAGAGAAGCTACTGTTCTTGTCAGTTTCCTAAGCAGAGTTGAAGTAGATATGGCCCATGTGTGTAGGAAGCACAGTTCTTTGTTCTGAGCAAGCTCACTGTTCTGGCCCTATAGGAAACACAGCAGAGTAGAAGAGTGCTCTTTTCTCAAAAGCAGAGTGTGTTTCTTGGAAGGCGAGCAAGTGTTTGTTTCCCTGTTAGAAATGGAGTTTAGTCACATGCAGTTTCTGGTCCTACGAGCAAGACTTGTTTTCTGGTAAGAAGAGTCACTATTGCAATCCATTTGCCACACAATGCAAATAGCACTCGCGTCTGTTGCCAACAAGTACAGTGTATTGGACTGAAGAGAAGCTACTGTTCTTTTCAGTTTCCTAAGCAGAGTTGAAATAGATATGGCCCGGGTGTGTAGGAAGCACAGTTCTTTTGTTCTGAGCAAGCTCACTGTTCTGGCCCTATAGGAAACACAGCAGAGTAGAAGAGTGCTCTTTTCTCAAAAGCAGAGTGTGTTTCTTGGAAGGCGAGCTAGTGTTTGTTTCCCAGTCAGAAATGGAGTTGAATCACATGCAGTTTCTGGTCCTACGAGCAAGAGTTGTTTTCTGGTAAGTAGAGTCACTATTGCGATCCATTTGCCACAGAGTGCAAATAGCACTCACGTCTGTTCCCAGCAAGTACAGTTTATTGGACTGAAGAGAAACTCCTCTTCTTGTCAGTTTCCTAAGCAGAGTGGAAATACATATGGCCCGTGTGTGTAGGAAGCACAGTTCTTTTGTTCTCAGCAAGCTCACTGTGCTGGTACTATAGGAAACACAATAGAGTAGAAGAGTGCTTTTTCTCAAAAGCAGAGTGTGTTTCTTGTAAGGCGAGCTAGTGTTTGTTTCCCTGTCAGAAATGGAGTTGAATCACATGCAGTTTCTGGTCCTATGAGCAAGACTTATTTTCTGGTAAGAAGAGTCACTATTGCGATCCATTTGCCACACAGTGTAAATAGCACTCGCGTCTGTTGCCAGCAATACAGTGTATTGGACTGAAGAAGAGCTCCTGTTCTTGTCAGTTTCCTAAGCAGAGTTGAAGTAGGTATGGCCCGTGTGTGTAGTAAGCACAGTTCTTTTGTTCTGAGCAAGCTCACTGTTCTGGCCCTATAGGAAACACAGCAGAGTAGAAGAGTGCTCTTTTCTCAAAAGCAGTGTGTGTTTCTTGTACTGCGAGCTAGTGTTTGTTTCCCTGTTAGAAATGGAGTTGAATCACATGCAGTTTCTGGTCCTACGAGCAAGACTTGTTTTCTGGTAAGAAGAGTCACTATTGCGATCCATTTGCCACACAGTGCAAATAGCACTCGCGTCTGTTGCCAACAAGTACAGTGTATTGGAATGAAGAGAAGCTACTGTTCTTCTCAGTTTCCTAAGCAGAGTTGAAGTAGATATGGCCCATGTGTTTAGGAAGCACAGTTCTTTTGTTCTGAGCAAACTCACTGTTCTGGCCCTATAGGAAACACAGTAGAGTAGAAGAGTGCTCTTTCCTCAAAATCAGAGTGTGTTTCTTGGAAGGCGAGCTAGTGTTTGTTTCCTTGTCAGAAATGGAGTTGAATCACATGCAGTTTCTTGTCCTACGAGCAAGACTTGTTTTCTGTTAAGAAGAGTCACTATTGTGCTCCCATTGCCGTACACAGTGCAAATAGCACTCGCGTCTGTTCCCAGCAAGTACAGTGTATTGGACTGAAGAGAAGCTACTATTCTTGTCAGTTTCCTAAGCAGAGTGGAAATAGATATGGCCCGTGTGTGTAGGAGCACAGTTCTTTTGTTCTGAGCAAGCTCCCTGTTCTGGCCCTATAGGAAACACAGTAGAGTAGAAGAGTGGTCTTTTCTCAAAAGCAGTGTGTGTTTCTTGTACTGCGAGCTAGTGTTTGTTTCCCTGTTAGAAATGGAGTTGAATCACATGCAGTTTCTGGTCCTACGAGCAAGACTTGTTTTCTGGTAAGAAGAGTCACTATTGCGATCCATTTGCAACACAGTGCAAATAGCACTCGCGTCTGTTGCCAACAAGTACAGTGTATTGGACTGAAGAGAAGCTACTGTTCTTGTCAGTTTCCTAAGCAGAGTTGAAGTAGATATGGCCCATGTGTGTAGGAAGCACAGTTCTTTGTTCTGAGCAAGCTCACTGTTCTGGCCCTATAGGAAACACAGCAGAGTAGAAGAGTGCTCTTTTCTCAAAAGCAGAGTGTGTTTCTTGGAAGGCGAGCAAGTGTTTGTTTCCCAGTCAGAAATGGAGTTGAATCACATGCAGTTTCTGGTCCTACGAGCAAGAGTTTTTTTCTGGTAAGAAGAGTCTCTATTGCGTTCTAATTGCCATACACAGTGCAAGTAGCACTCACATCTGTTACCAGCAAGTACAGTGTATTGGAATGAAGAGAAGCTACTGTTCTTCTCAGTTTCCTAAGCAGAGTTGAAGTAGATATGGCCCATGTGTTTAGGAAGCACAGTTCTTTTGTTCTGAGCAAACTCACTGTTCTGGCCCTATAGGAAACACAGTAGAGTAGAAGAGTGCTCTTTTCTCAAAATCAGAGTGTCTTTCTTTTAAGGCGAGCTAGTGTTTGTTTCCCAGTCAGAAATGGAGTTGAATCACATGCAGTTTCTTGTCCTACGAGCAAGACTTGTTTTCTGTTAAGAAGAGTCACTATTGTGCTCCCATTGCCATACACAGTGCAAATAGCACTCACGTCTGTTCCCAGCAAGTACAGTGTATTGGACTGAAGAGAAGCTACTATTCTTGTCAGTTTCCTAAGCAGAGTGGAAATAGATATGGCCTGTGTGTGTACGAGCACAGTACTTTTGTTCTGAGCAAGCTCCCTGTTCTGGCCCTATAGGAAACACAGTAGAGTAGAAGAGTGCTCTTTTCTCAAAAGCAGTGTGTGTTTCTTGTACTGCGAGCTAGTGTTTGTTTCCCTGTTAGAAATGGAGTTGAATCACATGCAGTTTCTGGTCCTACGAGCAAGACTTGTTTTCTGGTAAGAAGAGTCACTATTGCGATCCATTTGCCACACAGTGCAAATAGCACTCGCGTCTGTTGCCAACAAGTACAGTGTATTGGACTGAAGAGAAGCTACTGTTCTTGTCAGTTTCCTAAGCAGAGTTGAAGTAGATATGGCCCGTGTGTGTAGGAAGCACAGTTCTTTTGTTCTGAGCAAGCTCACTGTTCTGGCACTATAGGAAACACATCAGAGTAGAAGAGTGCTCTTTTCTCAAAAGCAGAGTGTGTTTCTTGGAAGGCGAGCTAGTGTTTGTTTCCTTGTCAGAAATGGAGTTGAATCACATGCAGTTTCTTGTCCTACGAGCAAGAGTTGTTTTCTGTTAAGAAGAGTCACTATTGTGCTCCCATTGCCGTACACAGTGCAAATAGCACTCGCGTCTGTTCCCAGCAAGTACAGTGTATTGGACTGAAGAGAAGCTACTGTTCTTGTCAATTTCCTAAGCAGAGTTGAAGTAGATATGGCCCGTGTGTGTAAAAAAAACAGTTCTTTTGTTCTGAGCAAGCTCACTGTTCTGGCCCTACAGGAGAAAGAGTAGAGTAGAAGAGTGCTCTTTTCTCAAAAGCAGAGTGTGTTTCTTGTAAGGCGAGCTAGTGTTTGTTTCCATGTCAAAATGGAGTTGAATCACATGCACTTTCTGGTCCTACGAACAAGACTAGTTTTCTGGTAAGAAGAGTCACTAATGCGATCCATTTGCCACAGAGTGCAAATAGCGCTCGAGTCTGTTCCCAGCAAGTACAGTGTATTGGACTGAAGAGAAGCTACTGTTCTTGTCAGTTTCCTAAGCAGAGTTGTAGTAGATATGGCCCGTGTGTGTAGGAAGCACAGTTCTTTTGTTCTGAGGAAGCTCACTGTTCTGTCCCTATAGGAAACACAGTAGAGTAGAAGAGTGCTCTTTTCTCAAAAGCAGAGTGTGTTTCTTGGAAGGCGAGCTAGTTTTTGTTTCCCAGTCAGAAATGGAGTTGAATCACATGCAGTTTCTGGTCCTACGAGCAAGAGTTGTTTTCTGGTAAGTAGAGTCATTATTGCGATCCATTTGCCACAGAGTGCAAATAGCACTCACGTCTGTTCCCAGCAAGTACAGTTTATTGGACTGAAGAGAAACTCCTCTTCTTGTCAGTTTCCTAAGCAGAGTGGAAATACATATGGCCCGTGTGTGTAGGAAGCACAGTTCTTTTGTTCTGAGCAAGCTCACTGTTCTGGCCCTATAGGAAACACAGCAGTGTAGAAGAGTGCTCTTTTCTCAGAAGCAGAGTGTTTTTCTTGGACGGCGAGCTAGTGTTTGTTTCCCAGTCAGAAATGGAGTTGAATCACATGCAGTTTCTGGTCCTACGAGCAAGACTTATTTTCTGGTAAGAAGAGTCACTATTGCGATCCATTTGCCACACAGTGTAAATAGCACTCGCGTCTGTTGCCAGCAATACAGTGTATTGGACTGAAGAAGAGCTCCTGTTCTTGTCAGTTCCCTAAGCAGAGTTGAAGTAGGTATGGCCCGTGTGTGTAGTAAGCACAGTTCTTTTGTTCTGAGCAAGCTCACTGTTCTGGCCATATAGGAAACACATTAGAGTAGAAGAGTGCTCTTTTCCCAATAGCAGAATGTGTTTCTTTTAAGGCGAGCTAGTGTTTGTTTCCCATTCAGAAATGGAGTTGAATCACATGCAGTTTCTGGTCCTACGAGCAAGAGTTGTTTTCTGGTAGGAAGAGTCACTCTTGCGATCCCGTTGCCATACACAGTGCAAGTAGCACTCGCATCTGTTTCCAGCAAGTACAGTGTATTGGACTGAAGAGTAGCTACTGTTCTTGTCAGTTTCCTTAGCAGAGTTGAAGTAGATATGGCCCGTGTGTGTAGGAAGCACAGTTCTTTTGTTCTGAGGAAGCTCCCTGTTCTGGCACTTTAGGAAACACAGTAGAGTAGAAGAGTGCTCTTTTCTCAAAAGCAGTGTGTGTTTCTTTTACTGCGAGCTAGTGTTTGTTTCCCTGTTAGAAATGGAGTTTAGTCACATGCAGTTTCTGGTCCTACGAGCAAGACTTGTTTGCTGGTAAGAAGAGTCACTATTGCGATCCATTTGCCACACAGTGTAAATAGCACTCGCGTTTGTTGCCAGCAATACAGTGTATTGGACTGAAGAAGAGCTCCTGTTCTTGTCAGTTTCCCAAGCAGAGTTGAAGTAGGTATGGCCCGTGTGTGTAGTAAGCACAGTTCTTTTGTTCTGAGCAAGCTCACTGTTCTGGCCCTATAGGAAACACAGTAGAGTAGAAGAGTGCTCTTTTCTCAATAGCAGAGTGTCTATCTTGTAAGGCGAGCTAGTGTTTGTTTCCTAGTCAGAAATGGAGTTGAATCACATGCAGTTTCTTGTCCTACGAGCAAGACTTGTTTTCTGTTAAGAAGAGTCACTATTGTGCTCCCATTGCCATACACATTGCAAATAGCACTCGCGTCTGTTCCCAGCAAGTACAGTGTATTGGACTGAAGAGAAGCTACTATTCTTGTCAGTTTCCTAAGCAGAGTGGAAATAGATATGGCCCGTGTGTGTAGGAGCACAGTTCTTTTGTTCTGAGCAAGCTCCCTGTTCTGGCCCTATAGGAAACACAGTAGAGTAGAAGAGTGGTCTTTTCTCAAAAGCAGTGTGTGTTTCTTGTACTGCGAGCTAGTGTTTGTTTCCCTGTTAGAAATGGAGTTTAATCACATGCAGTTTCTGGTCCTACGAGCAAGACTTGTTTTCTGGTAAGAAGAGTCACTATTGCGATCCATTTGCCACACAGTGCAAATAGCACTCGCGTCTGTTGCCAACAAGTACAGTGTATTGGACTGAAGAGAAGCTACTGTTCTTGTCAGTTTCCTAAGCAGAGTTGAAGTAGATATGGCCCGTGTGTGTAGGAAGCACAGTTCTTTTGTTCTGAGCAAGCTCACTGTTCTGGCCCTATAGGAAACACAGCAGAGTAGAAGAGTGCTCTTTTCTCAAAAGCAGAGTGTGTTTCTTGGACGGCGAGCTAGTGTTTGTTTCCCAGACAGAAATGGAGTTGAATCACATGCAGTTTCTGGTCCTACGAGCAAGAGTTGTTTTCTGGTAAGTAGAGTCACTATTGCGATCCATTTGCCACAGAGTGCAAATAGCACTCACGTCTGTTCCCAGCAAGTACAGTTTATTGGACTGAAGAGAAGCTCCTCTTCTTGTCAGTTTCCTAAGCAGAGTGGAAATAGATATGGCCCGTGTGTGTAGGAAGCACAGTTCTTTTGTTCTCAGCAAGCTCACTGTGCTGGTACTATAGGAAACACAATAGAGTAGAAGAGTGCTTTTTCTCAAAAGCAGAGTGTCTTTCTTGTAAGGCGAGCTAGTGTTTGTTTCCCTGTCAGAAATGGAGTTGAATCACATGCAGTTTCTTTTCCTACGAGCAAGACTTATTTTCTGGTAAGAAGAGTCACTATTGCGATCCATTTGCCACACAGTGCAAATAGCACTCGCGTATGTTCCCAGCAAGTACAGTGTATTGGACTGAAGAGAAGCTCCTGTTCTTGTCAGTTTCCTAAGCAGAGTTGAAGTAGATATGGCCCGTGTGTGTAGGAAGGACAGTTCTTTTGTTCTGAGCAAGCTCACTGTTCTGGCCCTATAGGAAACACAGTATAGTAGAAGAGTGCTCTTTTCTCAAAAGCAGTGTGTGTTTCTTTTACTGCGAGCTAGTGTTTGTTTCCCTGTTAGAAATGGAGTTTAATCACATGCAGTTTCTGGTCCCACGAGCAAGAGTTGTTTTCTGGTAAGAAGAGTCACTATTGCAATCCATTTGCCACACAGTGCAAATAGAACTTGCGTCTGTTGCCAACAAGTACAGTGTGTTGGTCTGAAGAGAAGATACTGTTCTTGTCAGTTTCCTAAGCAGAGTTGAAATAGATATGGCCCGTTTGTGTAGGAAGCACAGTTTTTTTGTTCTGAGCAAGCTCACTGTTCTGGCCCTATAGGAAACACAGCAGTGTAGAAGAGTGCTCTTTTCTCAGAAGCAGAGTGTTTTTCTTGGACGGCGAGCTAGTGTTTGTTTCCTAGTCAGAAATGGAGTTGAATCACATGCAGTTTCTGGTCCTACGAGCAAGACTTATTTTCTGGACGAAGAGTCACTATTGCGATCCATTTGCCACACAGTGTAAATAGCACTCACGTCTGTTGCCAGCAATACAGTGTTTTGGACTGAAGAAGAGCTCCTGTTCTTGTCAGTTTCCCAAGCAGAGTTGAAGTAGGTATGGCCCGTGTGTGTAGTAAGCACAGTTCTTTTGTTCTGAGCAAGCTCACTGTTCTGGCCCTATAGGAAACACAGTAGAGTAGAAGAGTGCTCTTTTCTCAATAGCAGAGTGTCTATCTTGTAAGGCGAGCTAGTGTTTGTTTCCCAGTCAGAAATGGAGTTGAATCACATGCAGTTTCTTGTCCTACGAGCAAGACTTCTTTTCTGTTAAGAAGAGTCACTATTGTGCTCCCATTGCCGTACACATTGCAAATAGCACTCGCGTCTGTTCCCAGCAAGTACAGTGTATTGGACTGAAGAGAAGCTACTATTCTTGTCAGTTTCCTAAGCAGAGTGGAAATACATATGGCCCGTGTGTGTAGTAAGCACAGTTCTTTTGTTCTGAGCAAGCTCACTGTTCTGGCCATATAGGAAACACATTAGAGTAGAAGAGTGCTCTTTTCTCAATAGCAAAGTGTGTTTCTTTTAAGGCGAGCTAGTGTTTGTTTCCCATTCGGAAATGGAGTTGAATCACATGCAGTTTCTGGTCCTACGAGCAAGAGTTGTTTTCTGGTAGGAAGAGTCACTCTTGCGATCCCGTTGCCATACACAGTGCAAGTAGCACTCGCATCTGTTTCCAGCAAGTACAGTGTATTGGACTGAAGAGTAGCTACTGTTCTTGTCAGTTTCCTAAGCAGAGTTGAAGTAGATATGGCCCGTGTGTGTAGGAAGCACAGTTCTTTTGTTCTGAGGAAGCTCCCTGTTCTGGCCCTTTAGGAAACACAGTAGAGTAGAAGAGTGCTCTTTTCTCAAAAGCAGTGTGTGTTTCTTGTACTGCGAGCTAGTGTTTGTTTCCCTGTTAGAAATGGAGTTTAGTCACATGCAGTTTCTGGTCCTACGAGCAAGACTTGTTTTCTGGTAAGAAGAATCACTATTGCAATCCATTTGCCACACAATGCAAATAGCACTCGCGTCTGTTGCCAACAAGTACAGTGTATTGGACTGAAGAGAAGCTACTGTTCTTTTCAGTTTCCTAAGCAGAGTTGAAATAGATATGGCCCGGGTGTGTAGGAAGCACAGTTCTTTTGTTCTGAGCAAGCTCACTGTTCTGGCCCTATAGGAAACACAGCAGAGTAGAAGAGTGCTCTTTTCTCAAAAGCAGAGTGTGTTTCTTGGAAGGCGAGCTAGTGTTTGTTTCCCAGTCAGAAATGGAGTTGAATCACATGCAGTTTCTGGTCCTACGAGCAAGAGTTGTTTTCTGGTAAGTAGAGTCACTATTGCGATCCATTTGCCACAGAGTGCAAATAGCACTCACGTCTGTTCCCAGCAAGTACAGTTTATTGGACTGAAGAGAAACTCCTCTTCTTGTCAGTTTCCTAAGCAGAGTGGAAATACATATGGCCCGTGTGTGTAGGAAGCACAGTTCTTTTGTTCTCAGCAAGCTCACTGTGCTGGTACTATAGGAAACACAATAGAGTAGAAGAGTGCTTTTTTTCAAAAGCAGAGTGTGTTTCTTGTAAGGCGAGCTAGTGTTTGTTTCCCTGTCAGAAATGGAGTTGAATCACATGCAGTTTCTGGTCCTATGAGCAAGACTTATTTTCTGGTAAGAAGAGTCACTATTGCGATCCATTTGCCACACAGTGTAAATAGCACTCGCGTCTGTTGCCAGCAATACAGTGTATTGGACTGAAGAAGAGCTCCTGTTCTTGTCAGTTTCCTAAGCAGAGTTGAAGTAGGTATGGCCCGTGTGTGTAGTAAGCACAGTTCTTTTGTTCTGAGCAAGCTCACTGTTCTGGCCCTATAGGAAACACAGCAGAGTAGAAGAGTGGTCTTTTCTCAAAAGCAGTGTGTGTTTCTTGTACTGCGAGCTAGTGTTTGTTTCCCTGTTAGAAATGGAGTTGAATCACATGCAGTTTCTGGTCCTACGAGCAAGACTTGTTTTCTGGTAAGAAGAGTCACTATTGCGATCCATTTGCCACACAGTGCAAATAGCACTCGCGTCTGTTGCCAACAAGTACAGTGTATTGGAATGAAGAGAAGCTACTGTTCTTCTCAGTTTCCTAAGCAGAGTTGAAGTAGATATGGCCCATGTGTGTAGGAAGCACAGTTCTTTGTTCTGAGCAAGCTCACTGTTCTGGCCCTATAGGAAACACAGCAGAGTAGAAGAGTGCTCTTTTCTCAAAAGCAGAGTGTGTTTCTTGGAAGGCGAGCAAGTGTTTGTTTCCCAGTCAGAAATGGAGTTGAATCACATGCAGTTTCTGGTCCTACGAGCAAGACTTGTTTTCTGTTAAGAAGAGTCACTATTGTGCTCCCATTGCCATACACAGTGCAAATAGCACTCGCGTCTGTTCCCAGCAAGTACAGTGTATTGGACTGAAGAGAAGCTACTATTCTTGTCAGTTTCCTAAGCAGAGTGGAAATAGATATGGCCCCTGTGTGTAGGAGCACAGTTCTTTTGTTCTGAGCAAGCTCCCTGTTCTGGCCCTATAGGAAACACAGTAGAGTAGAAGAGTGGTCTTTTCTCAAAAGCAGTGTGTGTTTCTTGTACTGCGAGCTAGTGTTTGTTTCCCTGTTAGAAATGGAGTTGAATCACATGCAGTTTCTGGTCCTACGAGCAAGACTTGTTTTCTGGTAAGAAGAGTCACTATTGCGATCCATTTGCCACACAGTGCAAATAGCACTCGCGTCTGTTGCCAACAAGTACAGTGTATTGGACTGAAGAGAAGCTACTGTTCTTGTCAGTTTCCTAAGCAGAGTTGAAGTAGATATGGCCCATGTGTGTAGGAAGCACAGTTCTTTGTTCTGAGCAAGCTCACTGTTCTGGCCCTATAGGAAACACAGCAGAGTAGAAGAGTGCTCTTTTCTCAAAAGCAGAGTGTGTTTCTTGGAAGGCGAGCAAGTGTTTGTTTCCCAGTCAGAAATGGAGTTGAATCACATGCAGTTTCTGGTCCTACGAGCAAGAGTTTTTTTCTGGTAAGAAGAGTCTCTATTGCGTTCTAATTGCCATACACAGTGCAAGTAGCACTCACATCTGTTACCAGCAAGTACAGTGTATTGGAATGAAGAGAAGCTACTGTTCTTCTCAGTTTCCTAAGCAGAGTTGAAGTAGATATGGCCCATGTGTTTAGGAAGCACAGTTCTTTTGTTCTGAGCAAACTCACTGTTCTGGCCCTATAGGAAACACAGTAGAGTAGAAGAGTGCTCTTTTCTCAAAATCAGAGTGTCTTTCTTTTAAGGCGAGCTAGTGTTTGTTTCCCAGTCAGAAATGGAGTTGAATCACATGCAGTTTCTTGTCCTACGAGCAAGACTTGTTTTCTGTTAAGAAGAGTCACTATTGTGCTCCCATTGCCATACACAGTGCAAATAGCACTCACATCTGTTCCCAGCAAGTACAGTGTATTGGACTGAAGAGAAGCTACTATTCTTGTCAGTTTCCTAAGCAGAGTGGAAATAGATATGGCCTGTGTGTGTACGAGCACAGTACTTTTGTTCTGAGCAAGCTCCCTGTTCTGGCCCTATAGGAAACACAGTAGAGTAGAAGAGTGCTCTTTTCTCAAAAGCAGTGTGTGTTTCTTGTACTGCGAGCTAGTGTTTGTTTCCCTGTTAGAAATGGAGTTGAATCACATGCAGTTTCTGGTCCTACGAGCAAGACTTGTTTTCTGGTAAGAAGAGTCACTATTGCGATCCATTTGCCACACAGTGCAAATAGCACTCGCGTCTGTTGCCAACAAGTACAGTGTATTGGACTGAAGAGAAGCTACTGTTCTTGTCAGTTTCCTAAGCAGAGTTGAAGTAGATATGGCCCGTGTGTGTAGGAAGCACAGTTCTTTTGTTCTGAGCAAGCTCACTGTTCTGGCACTATAGGAAACACATCAGAGTAGAAGAGTGCTCTTTTCTCAAAAGCAGAGTGTGTTTCTTGGAAGGCGAGCTAGTGTTTGTTTCCTTGTCAGAAATGGAGTTGAATCACATGCAGTTTCTTGTCCTACGAGCAAGAGTTGTTTTCTGTTAAGAAGAGTCACTATTGTGCTCCCATTGCCGTACACAGTGCAAATAGCACTCGCGTCTGTTCCCAGCAAGTACAGTGTATTGGACTGAAGAGAAGCTACTGTTCTTGTCAATTTCCTAAGCAGAGTTGAAGTAGATATGGCCCGTGTGTGTAAAAAAAACAGTTCTTTTGTTCTGAGCAAGCTCACTGTTCTGGCCCTACAGGAGAAAGAGTAGAGTAGAAGAGTGCTCTTTTCTCAAAAGCAGAGTGTGTTTCTTGTAAGGCGAGCTAGTGTTTGTTTCCATGTCAAAATGGAGTTGAATCACATGCACTTTCTGGTCCTACGAACAAGACTAGTTTTCTGGTAAGAAGAGTCACTAATGCGATCCATTTGCCACAGAGTGCAAATAGCGCTCGAGTCTGTTCCCAGCAAGTACAGTGTATTGGACTGAAGAGAAGCTACTGTTCTTGTCAGTTTCCTAAGCAGAGTTGTAGTAGATATGGCCCGTGTGTGTAGGAAGCACAGTTCTTTTGTTCTGAGGAAGCTCACTGTTCTGTCCCTATAGGAAACACAGTAGAGTAGAAGAGTGCTCTTTTCTCAAAAGCAGAGTGTGTTTCTTGGAAGGCGAGCTAGTTTTTGTTTCCCAGTCAGAAATGGAGTTGAATCACATGCAGTTTCTGGTCCTACGAGCAAGAGTTGTTTTCTGGTAAGTAGAGTCATTATTGCGATCCATTTGCCACAGAGTGCAAATAGCACTCACGTCTGTTCCCAGCAAGTACAGTTTATTGGACTGAAGAGAAACTCCTCTTCTTGTCAGTTTCCTAAGCAGAGTGGAAATACATATGGCCCGTGTGTGTAGGAAGCACAGTTCTTTTGTTCTGAGCAAGCTCACTGTTCTGGCCCTATAGGAAACACAGCAGTGTAGAAGAGTGCTCTTTTCTCAGAAGCAGAGTGTTTTTCTTGGACGGCGAGCTAGTGTTTGTTTCCCAGTCAGAAATGGAGTTGAATCACATGCAGTTTCTGGTCCTACGAGCAAGACTTATTTTCTGGTAAGAAGAGTCACTATTGCGATCCATTTGCCACACAGTGTAAATAGCACTCGCGTCTGTTGCCAGCAATACAGTGTATTGGACTGAAGAAGAGCTCCTGTTCTTGTCAGTTCCCTAAGCAGAGTTGAAGTAGGTATGGCCCGTGTGTGTAGTAAGCACAGTTCTTTTGTTCTGAGCAAGCTCACTGTTCTGGCCATATAGGAAACACATTAGAGTAGAAGAGTGCTCTTTTCCCAATAGCAGAATGTGTTTCTTTTAAGGCGAGCTAGTGTTTGTTTCCCATTCAGAAATGGAGTTGAATCACATGCAGTTTCTGGTCCTACGAGCAAGAGTTGTTTTCTGGTAGGAAGAGTCACTCTTGCGATCCCGTTGCCATACACAGTGCAAGTAGCACTCGCATCTGTTTCCAGCAAGTACAGTGTATTGGACTGAAGAGTAGCTACTGTTCTTGTCAGTTTCCTTAGCAGAGTTGAAGTAGATATGGCCCGTGTGTGTAGGAAGCACAGTTCTTTTGTTCTGAGGAAGCTCCCTGTTCTGGCACTTTAGGAAACACAGTAGAGTAGAAGAGTGCTCTTTTCTCAAAAGCAGTGTGTGTTTCTTTTACTGCGAGCTAGTGTTTGTTTCCCTGTTAGAAATGGAGTTTAGTCACATGCAGTTTCTGGTCCTACGAGCAAGACTTGTTTGCTGGTAAGAAGAGTCACTATTGCGATCCATTTGCCACACAGTGTAAATAGCACTCGCGTTTGTTGCCAGCAATACAGTGTATTGGACTGAAGAAGAGCTCCTGTTCTTGTCAGTTTCCCAAGCAGAGTTGAAGTAGGTATGGCCCGTGTGTGTAGTAAGCACAGTTCTTTTGTTCTGAGCAAGCTCACTGTTCTGGCCCTATAGGAAACACAGTAGAGTAGAAGAGTGCTCTTTTCTCAATAGCAGAGTGTCTATCTTGTAAGGCGAGCTAGTGTTTGTTTCCTAGTCAGAAATGGAGTTGAATCACATGCAGTTTCTTGTCCTACGAGCAAGACTTGTTTTCTGTTAAGAAGAGTCACTATTGTGCTCCCATTGCCATACACATTGCAAATAGCACTCGCGTCTGTTCCCAGCAAGTACAGTGTATTGGACTGAAGAGAAGCTACTATTCTTGTCAGTTTCCTAAGCAGAGTGGAAATACATATGGCCCGTGTGTGTAGGAGCACAGTTCTTTTGTTCTGAGCAAGCTCCCTGTTCTGGCCCTATAGGAAACACAGTAGAGTAGAAGAGTGGTCTTTTCTCAAAAGCAGTGTGTGTTTCTTGTACTGCGAGCTAGTGTTTGTTTCCCTGTTAGAAATGGAGTTTAATCACATGCAGTTTCTGGTCCTACGAGCAAGACTTGTTTTCTGGTAAGAAGAGTCACTATTGCGATCCATTTGCCACACAGTGCAAATAGCACTCGCGTCTGTTGCCAACAAGTACAGTGTATTGGACTGAAGAGAAGCTACTGTTCTTGTCAGTTTCCTAAGCAGAGTTGAAGTAGATATGGCCCGTGTGTGTAGGAAGCACAGTTCTTTTGTTCTGAGCAAGCTCACTGTTCTGGCCCTATAGGAAACACAGCAGAGTAGAAGAGTGCTCTTTTCTCAAAAGCAGAGTGTGTTTCTTGGACGGCGAGCTAGTGTTTGTTTCCCAGACAGAAATGGAGTTGAATCACATGCAGTTTCTGGTCCTACGAGCAAGAGTTGTTTTCTGGTAAGTAGAGTCACTATTGCGATCCATTTGCCACAGAGTGCAAATAGCACTCACGTCTGTTCCCAGCAAGTACAGTTTATTGGACTGAAGAGAAGCTCCTCTTCTTGTCAGTTTCCTAAGCAGAGTGGAAATAGATATGGCCCGTGTGTGTAGGAAGCACAGTTCTTTTGTTCTCAGCAAGCTCACTGTGCTGGTACTATAGGAAACACAATAGAGTAGAAGAGTGCTTTTTCTCAAAAGCAGAGTGTCTTTCTTGTAAGGCGAGCTAGTGTTTGTTTCCCTGTCAGAAATGGAGTTGAATCACATGCAGTTTCTTTTCCTACGAGCAAGACTTATTTTCTGGTAAGAAGAGTCACTATTGCGATCCATTTGCCACACAGTGCAAATAGCACTCGCGTATGTTCCCAGCAAGTACAGTGTATTGGACTGAAGAGAAGCTCCTGTTCTTGTCAGTTTCCTAAGCAGAGTTGAAGTAGATATGGCCCGTGTGTGTAGGAAGGACAGTTCTTTTGTTCTGAGCAAGCTCACTGTTCTGGCCCTATAGGAAACACAGTATAGTAGAAGAGTGCTCTTTTCTCAAAAGCAGTGTGTGTTTCTTTTACTGCGAGCTAGTGTTTGTTTCCCTGTTAGAAATGGAGTTTAATCACATGCAGTTTCTGGTCCCACGAGCAAGAGTTGTTTTCTGGTAAGAAGAGTCACTATTGCAATCCATTTGCCACACAGTGCAAATAGAACTTGCGTCTGTTGCCAACAAGTACAGTGTGTTGGTCTGAAGAGAAGATACTGTTCTTGTCAGTTTCCTAAGCAGAGTTGAAATAGATATGGCCCGTTTGTGTAGGAAGCACAGTTTTTTTGTTCTGAGCAAGCTCACTGTTCTGGCCCTATAGGAAACACAGCAGTGTAGAAGAGTGCTCTTTTCTCAGAAGCAGAGTGTTTTTCTTGGACGGCGAGCTAGTGTTTGTTTCCTAGTCAGAAATGGAGTTGAATCACATGCAGTTTCTGGTCCTACGAGCAAGACTTATTTTCTGGACGAAGAGTCACTATTGCGATCCATTTGCCACACAGTGTAAATAGCACTCACGTCTGTTGCCAGCAATACAGTGTTTTGGACTGAAGAAGAGCTCCTGTTCTTGTCAGTTTCCCAAGCAGAGTTGAAGTAGGTATGGCCCGTGTGTGTAGTAAGCACAGTTCTTTTGTTCTGAGCAAGCTCACTGTTCTGGCCCTATAGGAAACACAGTAGAGTAGAAGAGTGCTCTTTTCTCAATAGCAGAGTGTCTATCTTGTAAGGCGAGCTAGTGTTTGTTTCCCAGTCAGAAATGGAGTTGAATCACATGCAGTTTCTTGTCCTACGAGCAAGACTTCTTTTCTGTTAAGAAGAGTCACTATTGTGCTCCCATTGCCGTACACATTGCAAATAGCACTCGCGTCTGTTCCCAGCAAGTACAGTGTATTGGACTGAAGAGAAGCTACTATTCTTGTCAGTTTCCTAAGCAGAGTGGAAATACATATGGCCCGTGTGTGTAGTAAGCACAGTTCTTTTGTTCTGAGCAAGCTCACTGTTCTGGCCATATAGGAAACACATTAGAGTAGAAGAGTGCTCTTTTCTCAATAGCAAAGTGTGTTTCTTTTAAGGCGAGCTAGTGTTTGTTTCCCATTCGGAAATGGAGTTGAATCACATGCAGTTTCTGGTCC